>NC_092170.1:29631612-29931612 GCF_045791955.1 Oncorhynchus clarkii lewisi
TGATATCACCATACAAACACTGTCAACTGACACAATAATAACACCATACAAACACTGTCAACTGTCACAATGATAACAACATGCAAACACTGTCAACTGACACACACTGATAACACCATACAAACACTGTCAACTGACACACACTGATAACACCATACAAACACTGTCAACTGACACACACTGATAACACCATACAAACACTGTCAACTGACACACACTGATAACACCATACCAACACTGTCAACTGACACACACTGATAACACCATACAAACACTGTCAACTGACACACACTGATAACACCATACAAACACTGTCAACTAACACACTGATAACACCATACAAACACTGTAAACTGACACACACTGGTAACACCATACAAACACTGTAAACTGACACACTGATAACACCATACAAACACTGTCTACTAACAAACACTAATAACACCATACAAACACTGTCAACTGACACACACTGGTAACACCATACAAACACTGTCAACTGACACACACTGGTAACACCATACAAACACTGTCAACTGACACACTGATAACACCATACAAACACTGTCTACTAACAAACACTAATAACACCATACAAACACTGTCAACTGACACACACTGGTAACACCATACAAACACTGTCAACTGACACACACTGATATCACCATACAAACACTGTCAACTGACACAATAATAACACCATACAAACACTGTCAACTGTCACAATGATAACAACATGCAAACACTGTCAACTGACACACACTGATAACACTAATTCAAAAACAGTCAACTGACACACACTGATAACACCATACAAACACTGTCAACTGACACACACTGATAACACCATACAAACACTGTCAACTGACACACACTGATAACACCATACAAACACTGTCAACTGACACACACTGATAACACCATACAAACACTGTCAACTGACACACACTCATAACACCATACAAACACTGTCAACAGATACACAATGATAACACCATACCAACACTGTCAACTGACACACACTGATAACACCATACAAACACTGTCAGCTGACACACACTTATAACACCATACAAACACTGTCAACTAACACACTGATAACACCATACAAACACTGTAAACTGACACACACTGGTAACACCATACAAACACTCTCAACTGACACACTGATAACACCATACAAACACTGTCAACTGACACACACTGGTAACACCATACAAACACTGTCAACTGACACACACTGGTAACACCATACAAACACTGTCAACTGACACACTGATAACACCATACAAACACTGTCTACTAACAAACACTAATAACACCATACAAACACTGTCAACTGACACACACTGGTAACACCATACAAACACTGTCAACTGACACACACTGATATCACCATACAAACACTGTCAACTGACACAATAATAACACCATACAAACACTGTCAACTGTCACAATGATAACAACATGCAAACACTGTCAACTGACACACACTGATAACACTAATTCAAAAACAGTCAACTGACACACACTGATAACACCATACAAACACTGTCAAGTGACACACACTGATAACACCATACAAACACTGTCAACTGACACACACTGATAACACCATACAAACACTGTCAACTGACACACACTGATAACACCATACAAACACTGTCAACTGACACACACTCATAACACCATACAAACACTGTCAACAGATACACAATGATAACATCATACCAACACTGTCAACTGACACACACTGATAACACCATACAAACACTGTCAGCTGACACACACTGATAACACCATACAAACACTGTCAACTAACACACTGATAACACCATACAAACACTGTAAACTGACACACACTGGTAACACCATACAAACACTGTCAACTGACACACTGATAACACCATACAAACACTGTCTACTAACAAACACTAATAACACCATACAAACACTGTCAACTGACACACACTGGTAACACCATACAAACACTGTCAACTGACACACACTGGTAACACCATACAAACACTGTCAACTGACACACTGATAACACCATACAAACAATGTCTACTAACACACTGATAACACCATACAAACACTGACAACTGACACACTGATAACACCATACAAACACTGTCAACTGACACACTGATAACACCATACAAACACTGTCTACTAACACACTGATAACACCATACAAACACTGACAACTGACACACTGATAACACCATACAAACACTGTCTACTAACACACTGATAACACCATACAAACACTGACAACTGACACACTGATAACATCATACAAACACTGTCTACTAACACACTGATAACACCATACAAACACTGTCTACTAACACACTGATAACACCATACATACACTGTCAACTGACACACTGATAACACCATACAAACACTGTCAACTGACACACTGATAACACCATACAAACACTGTCTACTAACACACTGATAACACCATACAAACACTGTCAACTGACACACTGATAACACCATACAAACACTGTCAACTGACACACTGATAACACCATACAAACACGGTAAACTGACACACTGATAACACCATACAAACACTGTCAACTGACACACACTGATAACACCATACAAACACTGTCAACTGACACACACTGATATCACCATACAAACACTGTCTACTGAGACACTGATAAAACCATACAAACACTGTCAACTGACACACACTGATATCACCATACAAACACTGTCAACTGACACACACTGATAACACCATACAAACACTGTCAACTGACACACTGATAACACCATACAAACACTGTCAACTGACACACTGATAACACCATACAAACACTGTCTACTAACACACTGATAACACCATACAAACACTGTCAACTGACACACCGATAACACCATACAAACACTGTCTACTAACACACTGATAACACCATACAAACACTGTCAACTGACACACTGATAACACCATACAAACACTGTCTACTAACACACTGATAACACCATACAAACACTGTCAACTGACACACTGATAACACCATACAAACACTGTAAACTGACACACTAATAACACCATACAAACACTGTCAACTGACACACACTGATAACACCATACAAACACTGTCAACTGACACACACTGATAACACCATACAAACACTGTCAACTGACACACTGATAACACCATACAAACAGTCTACTGAGACACTGATAACAACATACAAACACTGCCATCTGACACACTGATAACACCATACAAACACTGTCAACTGACACACTGATAACACCATACAAACACTGTCTACTGAGACACTGATAACACCATACAAACACTGTCTACTAACACACTGATAACACCATACAGACACTGTCAACTGACACACTGATAACACCATACAAACACTGTCTACTAACAGCGCACCTATTACACCACGCAAACACTGTCAATTAACACACTGATAATACCATGCAAACACTGTCTACTAACACACTGATAACACCATACAAACATTGTCTACTAACACACTGATAACACCATACAAACACTGTCTACTTACACACTGATAACACCATACAAACATTGTCTACTAACACACTGATAACACCATACAAACAATGTCTTCTAACACACTGATAACACCATACAAACAATGTCTTCTAACACACTGATAACACCATACAAACACTGTCTACTGACAACACACTAATAGACCATACAAACACTGTCTACTGACAACACACTGATAACACCATACAAACAATGTCTTCTAACACACTGATAACACCATACAAACACTGTCTACTGACAACACACTAATAGACCATACAAACACTGTCTACTGACAACACACTGATAACACCATACAAACAATGTCTTCTAACACACCGATAACACCATACAAACACTGTCTACTAACACACTGATAACACCATACAAACACTGTCAACTGACACACTGATAACACCATACAAACACTGTCTACTAACACACTGATAACACCATACAAACACTGTCAACTGACACACTGATAACACCATACAAACACTGTAAAGTGACACACTAATAACACCATACAAACACTGTCAACTGACACACACTGATAACACCATACAAACACTGTCAACTGACACACACTGATAACACCATACAAACACTGTCAACTGACACACACTGATAACACCATACAAACAGTCTACTGAGACACTGATAACAACATACAAACACTGCCATCTGACACACTGATAACACCACACAAACACTGTCTACTGACACACTGATAACACCATACAAACACTGTCTACTGAGACACTGATAACACCATACAAACACTGTCTACTAACACACTGATAACACCATACAAACACTGTCAACTGACACACTGATAACACCATACAAACACTGTCTACTAACAGCGCACCTATTACACCACGCAAACACTGTCAATTAACACACTGATAATACCATGCAAACACTGTCTACTAACACACTGATAACACCATACAAACATTGTCTACTAACACACTGATAACACCATACAAACACTGTCTACTAACACACTGATAACACCATACAAACATTGTCTACTAACACACTGATAACACCATACAAACAATGTCTACTGACAACACACTAATAGACCATACAAACACTGTCTACTGACAACACACTGATAACACCATACAAACAATGTCTTCTAACACACTGATAACACCATACAAACACTGTCTACTGACAACACACTAATAGACCATACAAACACTGTCTACTGACAACACACTGATAACACCATACAAACAATGTCTTCTAACACACTGATAACACCATACAAACAATGTCTTCTAACACACTGATAACACCATACAAACACTGTCTACTGACAACACACTGATAACACCATACAAACAATGTCTTCTAACACACTGATAACACCATACAAACACTGCCTACTGACAACACACTGATAACACCATACAAACAATGTCTTCTAACACACTGATAACACCATACAAACACTGCCTACTGACAACACACTGATAACACCCAATAACACCATACATGCTGCCACCAGCTGGTCTGACGAAGAGCCACGTCGGGTGACCATTATCTCTCTTCCTCCCTCTTTCCCTTTCTCTCCTTCTTCCCTTTACTAGTCTGTCTTTTTTTTGTTCTGTGTATTACTTTCAGTATACTTTATGTGCTGTCCCTCACATCGACCACTAGAGGGCGGTAGACCTGCTCATTGAAGTCTGCGGTAGATTATCTGATATGTTCCCTATCACTGTTAATGAGACCAGCTCCTCTCTCTGACCCTCCACCTGACTGCTGTAGCACCACTACAGTCTGACTGGGTTCCCAGCTCCTCCACAGTCTCTGTAGGCCTGGGGCCAGGGCCACATACAGTCTGACTGGGTTCCCAGCTCCTCCACAGTCTCTGTAGGCCTCGGTCCTGGGCCACATACAGTCTGACTGGGTTCCCAGCTCTTCCACAGTCTCTGTAGGCCTGGGTCCTGGGCCACATACAGTCTGACTGGGTTCCCAGCTCCTCCACAGTCTCTGTAGGCCTGGGGCCTGGGGCCTGGGGCCTGGCCATCTGCATCTCAGAGTAGACTTACAATGGCAGGATTGTGGGTGGGTTAGTCAGTCACCTCTCACTCATAATTAGCTCCTCATATCTCACATTGTGAAGGATCCTACAGGATAGGTGGTGGTCTGTTTTTTACTGGATACATTTAGAATATGCAACAATGTTTTACAAACATGTCACATATACAGTTGAAGTCAGAAGTTTACATACACTTAGGTTGGAGTCATTAAAACTTGTTTTCAACCACTACACAAATTTCTTGTTAACAAACTATAGTTTTGGCAAGTCGGTTAGGATATCTACGTTGTGCATGACACAAGTAATTTTTCCAACAATTGTTTACAGACAGATTATTTCACTTATAATTCACTATCACAATTCCAGTGGGTCAGATGATTACATACACTAAGTTGACTGTTCCTTTAAATTCCAGAATTTAGAAACTTCTGATAGGCTAATTGACATCCTTTGAGTCAATTGGAGGTGTTCCTGTGGCTGTATTTCCAGGCCTACCTTCAAACTCAGTGCCTCTTTGCTTGACATCATGGGAAAATCAAAATAAATCAGCCACAAGTCTGATTCATCCTTGGGAGCAATTTCCAAAACCTTGAAGGAACCACGTTCATCTGTACAAACAATAGTACGCAAGTATAAACACCATGTGACCATGCAGCTGTCATACCGCTCAGGAAGGAGGCGCATTCTGTCTCCTAGAGATGAATGTACTTTGGTGGGAAAAGTGCAAATCAATCCCAGAACAGCAGCAAAGGACCTTGTGAAGATGCTGGAGGAAACAGGTGCAAAAGTATATCTTTCCACAGTAAAACAAGTGATATATCGATATAACCTGAAAGGTCGCACAGCAAGGAAGAAGCCACTGCTCCAAAACTGCCATAAAAAGCCAGACTACGGTTTGCAACTGCACATGGGGACAAAGATCGTACTTCTTGGAGAAATGTCCTCTGGTCTGATGAAACAAAAATAGTACTGTTCGGCTATAATGACCATCGTTATGTTTGGAGGAAAAAGGGGGACGCTTGGAAGCCAAAGAACACCATCCCAACCGTGAAGGACAGGGGTGGCAGCATCATGTTGTGGAGGTGCTTTGCTGCAGGAGGGACTGGTGCACTTCACAAAATAGATGGCATTATGAGAATGGAAAATTATGTGGATATATTGAAGTAACATCTCAAGACATCAGTCAGGAAGTTAAAGCTTGGTCGCAAATGGGTCTTCCAAATGGACAATGACCCCAAGCATACTTCCAAAGTTGTGGCAAAAAAACAAAGTCAAGGTATTGGAGTGGCCATCGCAAAGCCCTGACCTCAAACCTATAGAACATTTCTGGGCAGAACTGAAAAAACATGTGCGAGCAAGGAGGCCTACAAACCTGACTCAGTTACACCAGCTCTGTCAGGAGGAATAGGCCGAAACTCACCCAACTTATTGTGGGAAGCTTGTGGAAGCCTACCCGAAACGTTTGACCCAAGTTAAACAATTTAAAGGCAATGCTACCAAATACTAATTGAGTGTATGCCAACTTCTGACCCACTGGGAATGTGATGAAAGAAATAAAAGCTGAAATAAATCATTCTCTCTACTATCATTCTGACATTTCACATTCTTAAAATAAAGTGGTGATCCTAACTGACCTAAGACAGGGAATTTTTACTAGGATTAAATGTCAGGAATTGTGAATAACTGAGTTTCAATGTATTTGGATAAGGTGTATGTTAACTTCTGACTTGAACTGTACATATACTGTACATGTGATACATGGACATTGATTATGTTGATTTTCTGAGCTCTCTGAGTCTTCGCTCCTTATTAGAGGTAGACATGTAAGATGTTTTTACATGTCTGTCTGCACCAATCACTTTCAACCTGGCTGTTTTCTAACCAATCAATAATTAGCACATGTTCCTATGATGAATATTGATATAACACCTGTTAGTCTGGCCGCTAGTGTTTTGTCTGTACAGATGTAGGATCTTAATTTGAGCCAGTTTGCTACATCAGCAAAATAATCCTGCAGTAACTAGAAATGTGAATAATTATGTGGATTATAATCCATGGACATTTTTTTAGGGGTTGACATTTTTAGTTCGGGCAAATCAAGTCTGATTTTCAAAGTGGAAATTACAAACTTTAGAATCCTTTTAAAAACTCAAATGCACTACAAGTTTGCATTTCCTGCTGTGCAGGAAAATACTCTACAACAAAATCAAATGAAGATCCTACATCTGTATGGGCCTTCACTGAAATAGGGACCGTTGTGCAGAATGTGAAATATCAGTTTAAGTAAGTTGAGTTTCTGCAGGAAATATGTGTGCTTGCGTATTTCTGACTGTTGCATATGTTTTCTGTGTGTGCAAAATATTTGTTTCTCTTTCTGCCTACCTGTCTGCCTCCTGTCAGTCTGCCCGCCTGTCTGTCTGTCTATCTGTCTGTCTGTCTGTCTGTCTGTTAGCCTGTCTGTCTGACATCAGCCTCTCCACCAGGGTACATGGGCCTGAGTCCGTTCCGTTGGCTGCAGAACACATCTCCCTCTGTGTAGGAGTGGATCGCTTTTGAAGTTGTTGACTGACATCTTTCTGCATTTGGCGTGAGATCTATGCACACATAGCCGCGTGGGCTGGGTTGAGCTGACCGCAGCGCCAACTGTCGGGTTCTGGTCAGGTGACCTTGTCAGGTGACCTGGGTCAGGGCAGCCATTGGCTGCAGTGTCTTGTCCTCTGTCATGCAGTGGGAGAACATTCCAACAGCTGTCCTGGAACGTTCTAAAAACATCTGCAACATTTGCTCGCTTGGTGAGAATCTCCACTCCTGCCCCTTCAAAATACAACCTATAAATAAGAGCGTGTATATATTAAGGGAAATATTCTAAGGACATTTTTGTGAAGTGAGGTGGTGTCAGAGTTTCAGATGAAGAACTCCCCTCTCCCCCTTACCAGCTTGAATGTAGCTGAGAGAGTCAGAAGGAAAGAAAACACTCCACATCTTACATAGTGGACTCATCCACAGAGGTGCCAGTCTTACTTCTTATCTCATAGACCATCTGTCTGTGTGTGCGTGTGTGTGTGCGTGCCTGTGTGAGAGTGTGTGTGTGTGAGGGAGAGAGAGAGAGAGAGAGAGAGAGAGAGAGAGAGAGAGAGAGAGAGAGAGAGAGAGAGAGAGAGAGCGAGAGAGAGAGAGAGAGAGAGAGAGGGAGAGAGAGAAAGCACTATGTAGCCTTTGACATAATGTTAATTTGAAGAATGTTTGAAGTATGATGCAATATCAGCTGCTCTTACTTAGCTTTGAGCTGCTTTCCTCTGAAAGGTCCCCTCCGGTCTCAGATTACCACAGAGACAGCCCTGGTACGTGTGTGTGTGTGTGTGTGTGTGTGTGTGTGTGTGTGTGTGTGTGTGTGTGTGTGTGTGTGTGTGTGTGTGTGCATGCGTGTGTGTTCACAAATGCATGGGTATTTGTACTAACATATTTATGTTAATATTTGCTTATCCTTTGATGTTTTCTTTCTTGGGATGACTGTTTCGGAAATTGGTAAATGGACATAGTTGCGGTATATCAAATAGTAACAATCCCAAACATGGAAAAGATAAGATAGTGTTCGCCTTTCTGTTTTGGAAATGTGTTGTCAGTACTAAATAGCATGAGGAACTGTTTTGAATCTATGTGGATGATTTCATAAGAACCGAGCTCTTTGTTGTGTTGTCGTCTATATTTGCCTTAGGAGTTGGTGGGGAAATATAGGGCTAGAAATATTTCTGGAGTGTCCTTTATAGGTTAAAGGTCAGTCTATGAAAGTCACCAAAAAAATGGATCAATAGTACTGATTAAACTGCACTGTGGGGAATGGAATTTAGGTTGGGATTGCATTTTCCCAGTTCAGTTATTTCACAGACATTTTTCTTTCACTTTCTAACACAACCCATACAGACCTCATAGCTGACTCAATGGGTTTCATCTCCCAATGACCTATGCTCAGTTTTCTACTCTTTCCCACAATCTTCCTCTCATTCAATCATTCATGTATTTTCCTATATAAGTTAGTTAATTCACTCGTTTACCCCTATGTTTGGTGTGTTCTCTCATTCCTCTCTCATTCCCAACAGGTTTGGGAGTAATCTCCATTGGCCAGCTGCCAGGGCTTCGGTGTGGATCCGGGTGGGATCAGTTGGAATTTTGCATGACCAACGCCACTACTCCTGATCGGTGAGTTTGATAAACAAAAAGAAGCAGGTCCTTTGGCGCCTCAAGAACCACACACTGTCTGAAATCTGATGTTGAAAGATTGTTTGAAACATTAATGGTGGTCAGTCACTTGTCAGTCACTAGTCACTCTGCAGCTCACTTCTTGGAAATATGTTTATGGTGGTGGTGGAACCAAATGAGAGGTGATGCAGTTGTATTGTAGGCTATTTTACTGTTTTAAAACATACTTTTCCACTCAGGAATTTGACATTAATGACGGTGTCAGTGATAACTGACCAGGAGAGTGTCATAATGGTTACATGTTGCAAATAATGTGGCATGTCAAGCTAATGGCAAATAGGCTACATTGTCTCATGTGGTAAGGTTATTTCTGTATTATACCTTTAAGCTATGTCAGAAACATTGGTAACACATTATTTAGTAACAATTTATATTAGTACCTACTTAAAGACTTCATAAAACATTCATAAACTATACATTACGCCTTCATAGGCAGTACGTAAGTCTGTTTTTGTATGGCTAACATTTGCATCTTCCATGAGCTCTGACTTAGAGGATCTTGCCTTAGGAGAGCTGCTCTTACCTCATCTTTCAATTCTCAGTTTATATCCTGTGCCTACAACCCTCAGCCCTTAGATCACTGTGCATAAAAGCCTCCATTACAGGAGAAGTAAACAGCACACACACACACACACACAATTTGATTTACATGGGGCCAAAAGGAAAACCCTGTGTGTGTGTGTGTGTGTGTGTGTGTGTGTGTGTGTGTGTGTGTGTGTGTGTGTGTGTGTGTGTGTGTGTGTGTGTGTGTGTGTGTGTGTGTGTGTGTGTGTGTGTGTGTGTGCGTGCAGGCGCACACTCATCCGGTTCCCCTCTGCACCTCGGCAGGTCACACACGTGACCATGCACAATCATGCACCCACCAGCACGGCACCTACACATACGCCCTGGTTGAGAGACCTACACATGTGCCCTGGTTGAGAGACCTACACATATGCCCTGGGTGAGAGACCTACACATATGCCCTGGGTGAGAGACCTACAAATATGCCCTGGGTGAGAGACCTACACATATGCCCTGGGTGAGAGACCTCCACATATGCCCTGGGTGAGAGACCTCCACATATGCCCTGGGTGGGAGACCTCCACAAACGACCTGGGTGAGAGACAGGACAAAGGCGGAAGGTGGGGAGGTGGGTATAAGGCGGGCACAATAGGAGGATGTGGCGTGTTGTTTTATCCTGTTTTGAAATGGGCCGCACGCTGCCAGGGCTGCCGGTCCAAGCTGACACATGTGACGTGGTCGATGAGTGACGGCAGTATGTGCAGTATGAGTGGTCATGTAGATATAGACTGCTACCCGACTAAAAACATAACCAGACCAAACACAACTCCATCACAGTCAGACTATGGTTCACTCACCTCACTGCCTGTTCAAGTGGACCGACCCCATCCAACTGCAGTGCAAAAGGTAATTAAAAAGGAACATTTTGTTAACAAGGAGACACAGTTTTCTGAAGAGAGGTTTTGAGATAAACGGTATAGTATGGTTGTTTTTGCACATTTCATGTTGTTTCAACGTACGGAAAACATCAACCATAATGTGATACAGCCACATCAATAAGACAGCATGTCAAAATGGGTCAGAATGTGAAATGCCAGAGCGAATCAGGCGCCTAGACCTTAGGCTTGCAGCCAATCAGGTCATGGCGCGGCCGGCCCCCAGGAGACCATTGAACTCAATATAGAGTTCAATACATACATTTTTGAAGAGATCACAAACTCTTCACTCCAGGAGATCTCTCCTTCTCCCTCTGTCCCCTTTTCCTTTCTCCTTGTAAAGCATGTGTCTCTTTCTGGTCATTTTATTTCTCTGCATGCAAAGAAAATGTTTCCTTGGTGAGGCACTCTCTCTCTCTCTCTCTCTCTCTCTCTCTCTCTCTCTCTCTCTCTCTTTCTCTCTCTCTCTCTCTCTCTCTCTGGGGTGATGGGATAAAAGGTGAAGCAGGAATGTATGTGTCTGTGCACTGTTTGGTTAGATAGAGTCATATAACACTACTACGGCATGTTCACATGTGCAGGAGCGTCAGGGCTGTGACGGCTATTTACACTAAAGGACTGTGTGCGGCCAACACTGGGGCTCCACCGCACTCCCTGGTTACATTAAGTGAAATAGAATCAGCCTAACCCTCACTGACTGCTCAACTCTGCTCACTCTCTCGTGATACTCTCTTTTATCTCTCTCTCTCTCACTCACTCTTCCTCCCTATCTCTCTCTCTCTCTCTCTCATGATACTCTCCTTTTCTCTCACCGTCTCCATCTCTCTGACTCTGTTTTCTCTCTGCCTTTATCAGTCACTCATGCGCTCTCTTTATTTCTCACATATATTTTTTCTCCCCCTCCCTCCCTCCCTCCCTCCCTCCCTCCCTCCCTCTCTTCAGAGAGTAGTGTAGCGGATATTAGTAATGTTATCACCCTCAACAGTTGGGGCTGCACTGCTCAGAGCTCATACGTACATGTGGAGAGAGGTTTCAAAACAGAGGAAGTGTTTCAGTACAGAGTAGGTACCGACACATCTGCCAATAGTAAAGAACAACTCCCTGACCCTTTGGCCATCAGCACCTATTCTCAGCCTGGAGAAACCCCTCTCTCCAATACGTTACATCTGTTTGGAGTAAAGTAGGCCTGTACCCCTTTCCAATACCATTACATCTGTTTGGAGTAAAGTAGGCCTGTACCCCTCTCCAATACGTTACATCTGTTTGGAGTAAAGTAGATCTGTACCCCTTTCCAATGCAGTTACATCTGTTTGGAGTAAAGTAGGCCTGTACCCCTCTCCAATGCCATTACATCTGTTTGGAGTAAAGTAGGCCTGTACCCCTCTCCAATACCATTACATCTGTTTGGAGTAAAGTAGGCCTGTACCCCTCTCCAATACCATTACATCTGTTTGGAGTAAAGTAGATCTGTACCCCTCTCCAATACCATTACATCTGTTTGGAGTAAAGTAGATCTGTACCCCTATCCAATACCATTACATCTGTTTGGAGTAAAGTAGATCTGTACCCCTCTCCAATACCATTACATCTGTTTGGAGTAAAGTAGATCTGTACCCCTTTCCAATGCAGTTACATCTGTTTGGAGTAAAGTAGGCCTGTACCCCTCTCCAATGCAGTTACATCTGTTTGGAGTAAAGTAGGCCTGTACCCCTCTCCAATACCATTACATCTGTTTGGAGTAAAGTAGGCCTGTACCCCTCTCCAATGCAGTTACATCTGTTTGGAGTAAAGTAGGCCTGTACCCCTCTCCAATACCATTACATCTGTTTGGAGTAAAGTAGATCTGTACCCCTTTCCAATGCAGTTACATCTGTTTGGAGTAAAGTAGATCTGTACCCCTTTCCAATACCATTACATCTGTTTGGAGTAAAGTAGATCTGTACCCCTTTCCAATGCAGTTACATCTGTTTGGAGTAAAGTAGGCATTTACCTCTCTTCTTACCTTCTGGAACATTATCATCCCTGCCTTTCAACTATGTTTCTGATCACACATACTAGAAATGTAGCACATACATACACACACAGGGAGTTTCTGAGTCTGCTCTCAATGTGTCTCTATTAGTGACTAGCCCACCTAATCAGATTATTTGTCTTTTTACCTAAACATGCAAACACTATCATATAGAATTCATAGAAAGCAGTGCACTGGAATGACATTCAGATGGATCACTAGTCACTTTATTAATGTTTACATGTCTTGCATTTCTCATCTCATATGAATATACCGTATTTTATACCATCTATTACATCTTGCCTATGCCGCTCTGCCATTGCTCACCCATATATTTATATTTATATATTCTTATTCCATTCCTTTACTTAGATATGTGTGTATTAGGTATTTGTTGTGTAATTGTTAGATTACATGTTAGATATTTCTGCACTGTCGGAACTAGACGTACAAGCATTTCGCTACACTCACAATAACATCTGCTAGCCATGTGCATGTGACCAATAAAATTTGATTTGATTTGAGATTACTGGAATGACATTCACTCTCATGGGAAGGGTTGCAAAAAATAACTAACTGAAAGCCACACCCCCAATAAGTCACAAATATGACCTCATTGAGGCATATGTCAATGTGCTTTCTATGGCTATAAGCACCATGCCACTGCCTATTTCATTTGTTCATTTAGCAAAAAAGACAGCTCATAATCCAGTGCCTTTATAATAGTCAACACATATATTTTAGCTTTAAAATGCTACATTTTCTCTTAGTCTCATGGCAAAATGTGTAGAATAGCCTGAAATTAGCTATAAAACGACAAATGTTTATCTTTTCCCAATGGCAAAATGTGTAGTATTGCAGGAAGTTGGCTGCCCCCCCATACCCAAAGGTCTGCAGGCCCACCCACTAATGCATTTCTGGCTACACTACTGGACTAGCCTTGGTGAACATTGTCAGTCTTTATTTCATGTTATTGATGTAGCCGTTTTTTGCAGTTTTAATCTGTTGATAATTCCATCTCCATTGTCTACACCTCCTGTGAGTCCCATCATCTAGTGATTTAGTGAGGCCTTGGCCTTGGCTGCTGTTGAAAGCAATCCAGCCCAAGCCAGGGTTTACACACATACTCAGTGGCTAACACACACACTTTGAGTTACCATGACTAATACCTTACAATTTGGCAGGCATAGGCTGGGATCAAAGGTCAACCCCTGGTAAATAAACATTGGACGGCACCATTGGCTCCATGGTGACTACATTACTGTAACTCTGTATGATTGATTTAAAGTTGCCCCCTCCCATTTGGTTCATTAATAACAAATCATCAGAAATGTAAGCATCTTTAGGGCTACTATCATGGAATATACTGTACGTGTTTAATGGTTATACAGTTTTACACAGCACAAAATACTGGTTGAATAGCATAGTAGATAAGGTCCATAAAGTTCTGTCCATTGATGAAATGTTAAAAATGATATTGGATTAATATTTTTCCATTGTTATCATCTTCTATTCTGATGTGAAATTTAGTCCCTGCCCCTCCTGGGATAGCCATTGTTTCTTCCCAGATCCTACTTTCAGCCTGCTCAAAAGGCAGGTATAATGTTTCTTCCTGGGACTTGCACTGGGCCTGACCCCAGCGCATATAAAACATGTTAGCTAATGGGGCGGGCAGCGGGGCCAAGTCCGAGCGTTTGATCAGGAAATCCTGCATGCGCCTTACTGGATGGAAATGTGATTAGTAGCCTTGGTGACGAAGAGACGAGATCCACACGGCTTTCGTTCAAGCGGATGTGACAGTCAGTGTTTTTCCGCGTCTCCCAGCGCAGCGGGATCACAAGGGCTCGGATACAGGGCATTAGATAATGCGCGCGTAATTGAATGCATCGGCAAAGCTGGGGAAAGAGGAGATGCTTCTGATCGCGACCTGTGATAAGACAACCGCACTATTTACTTGATTTAATTATTCCCAATGCCACGTGCGCCACCTGTAATGTAATGCCTTGCATTTACAGTAGTAGAAACCTGAAATGCTGGGCAACATACGTTCTGGAAATTAATAAATCAACTAGGCATAGTTTTTAGGCATATAGGCTACTGTCTTGAAGCGTTTTTGCGCGTTTCTAGAGTGGATTGGGAGCGAGGCGATGTCAAGGTGACGCGTCGCGCTGGGACAAATCAACGACCTGAAAGGTGAAAGTAGATTCCAGTTGTCCGGAATCTAGAACCAAAACAAACACGCCAAACCTATTTAGTTGGCAATGACAAGACACTCTCTGGAATACCGAGGTGTATATTGTTTCTGATTATGTTTTTATATCCACATGTCTCAGTCCCAATCTTAAAAAAATCTTTACAAGCTAAAACATGTAGGTTCTTTATCCCCTTACACTGTGTACAAGACAGTAGTTTTGGAATTGTTAGTTAGATTACTTGTTATTACTGCATTGTCGGAACTAGAAGCACAAGCATTTCGCTACACTCGCATTAACATCTGCTAACCATGTGTATGTGACAAATAAAATTTGATTTGATTTGGCCAAGTGCATGGAAAACAAATCACTCATTTAGAAGGAATTGAATATTTAAACTCTGGGTCAACACTTTCAAACATGCATAATTAGGCTTTTCAATGTCAACTAGGCTTTTTTCATTAGTGGAGTTTCAATTGAATTATTTGTAATTAATTTCTATATGAGACCAAAGGACAGCAATATTTTTTATATAGTATAAATCTGTAGTTCCCTCCATTTACCAACTATAAAATATATTTCTGAACACTTCTCATCAATATTGACCTATGAAGAGAAATCCTCACACAGAATGCCTCATCCATTCTCCTGAGAATATGAGAACGATGAAATAGTGGCCATAAAAAGAGAAAGCCGATCATTTCCCAAACATCTGTGAAAAATGTGACCTTTCCGTCGCTCTCATGATGTCAGTGCGCCGCTGTTTTCTGCGGGGATTGCGCTAAAACGCTTGTGACAGAGCCAAAGTAAACAATTCCAAATGGAGCCCAGCGCGGGAAAAGGGACACTAACAACAAAAGGAGTTAGATATGGATCATTGGGTCTACGCGCCGACCGCAGCTTGGACCAATTATTGTTGTCATCTTGATCCAATTTAATCAATCCGAGCAGGGACTCGAGGGGGGCGGGTGCAAACGTTGGTCAAATATCCCCCACCCCCTTCTCCCTCTACCCATGCTGTGACCACTGGTGACTGTTAAAGAGAATAGTCAATAGCCACCTGATTTGAATGCGCAATTCCTCACATAACATAACATTTCCACACTCTTTTAACAATGTTTACAATACGTCAAATTGGGAAGACCCCATTCTCTATATACTGAACGTGAAACAAGAGATAGGGAGGATTTCAATTTGAATATGTGTCCACTAGAGAAAGCAACGTTTTATTCTTAGAGATCCAGAGAAGTTTCTTTATCTCCCTGTAAAATATATAATATAATATTTATATCCGTGCCAATAAGCAGCCACCCGCCCCTTTCCCCCTCCGTTTTCGATGAATATGACTGAGCTATAATGGGAGATGAGACTGAGCGCTGTATCCTTGTGGCACACGAGCGCTCCTTATCACAATGATTGGATTTAGGACCTTACAATGTTTCTTATTTGACAAAGTGGTCAATCCATTGCGTGATAGCCTTTAGTTATATTTGTTTTATATTCATAAGTATGTCATAATACCCTCTCGCTCGCTCACACACACACCATGGCTCATGGTCTGTATATGGTGCCAGAGAAAACCTTCACTCTTTCTAAAACAATCAGCATTTTAATCAAGAAACCTGTAGAATTAATTAGGGTTCACGAAAAATAATACACAGTATTAAGCCGGGTCGCGTTTCCACCAATCACCCTACATCGTTTTGTTGACATGGTCAGTGTTTTCAATGATAATAGTGATATTATTTCAGGTAATGCGCATTGGCAAGTGGGTAAATGCAATGGTCACTGCGATTCCATTACTTGTTAATCGCATAGCGGAATAGATTTCAAAAAACGTATTTCCAACACCAAAAACTAGACGCAGGGTTAGGCTATTCAAATGTAAACCCTACGAGCTCCGGAGCTTGCTGGTTTTCTGTTCTACCTGATAATGAATTGCACCCACCTGGTGTCCCATGTCTAAATCAGTCCCCGACTAGAGGGGAACAATGAAAAGATGCAGTGGAACTGACTTAGAGGTCCAGAGCTGAGGGGACGAGAGGTTGACTTCGTTTCGTTGGAACGTTAGCTAGCGTTGCGAGTAAAGAGTTCACCCAGGCCGTAGCTACATGCTTTAGCTCAGATTTTAAAGTAACTAACTAAGGGTAACACATATTTTAAATGTATGTTTGTTTTCAAACCAACAGTTAGTCTACGCCTAAAAATAAGCATTCCACTTTACGCACAAGTTTACAAGTTTACACACAAGCATCATGTGCATGCAGTAAGTGTAGCCTAATATTATAGCATTTTCAGCTAATTAATTGTCTCTCATTCGATGTTTCTAGGCTCATCCTTTCCATTGGGTAGGCTATATAAAAGGCTAAATCGTTTATTTGCATTAAGACATTTAGCCGTCCCCGGGTCCCTTTAACAGTTGTTGCAGCAATTACGTCGACATAATAACCCTCTGATGTTCTACCAACGCTGGAAGCCACCGTGTGCATCCGCAGGATGGTAGGCATTTATTACACAAAGCCGTTTCTAGTTCTCCAAATTAAAAATGGACTCCATTGACTGTTGACCTTGGCTCGACTTTCTCCCTTTCTATTTTTATTAGGTTATTAACACAAACCCCTGAAAGTATATTTTTTAAAGTCTGAAACAAATTCGATTAAGCCTCTTTACTTGCGCGGGTGCAGACATAGACTACCAATCGCTGTCTAAACTCCAGTCTACTCCTTGTTACATATAGCGGCGGAGACACTGAACTCACTGAAACAGTCTCGGCCTGAAAGCCTCTATCCCTGCGTCCACATCTGATTGAGGGGGCCAAGGTTTGCAGCACATTACCGCTTTATTGAATTAATTACGATAAGGATCGTAGCTTTAAACGCGGGGTGAGGCGAGGAGTGTTTTTCAGCTTAGATAGCTCCAAGCAATTTCTCCCCTGAACGATCGCACAGGGTTATTGGATCTGTCAGGCCTGAACTCGGTGGCACAGTAACGAACTCCATAAGGTAAAGAGGTTGGGCACAGTTCGCGGCGGTGATCCCTATACCTCTGCTACACAGGGAAATTTGTACTACATACTGAACAAATAACGAGAGAGGCAGGCAGGGCCGTCGTTTCCATGGTGCTGCTTGCAACTCCAAAGGCTTGGAGGAGAGAGCGGCGTTTCCCGGTGTCTCGCGCCATATACACTTTCACCGGATGGAATCATATCATCATCTGTATCATTATATTATGCCGGTTGGATTTGTAACGACCTTACTCAGTTTGACTTGTTTGCCTGTATAATAAGGCGACGTCCACGAGTCTACAGAATCAACGCTATATAGGCCTAGTAAAAACGTTTCAAATAGCCTATGTTTTGCGTTGGGTCGCAGTTGGGAAAACCAAGAAGACCTCCCATCCACTTCACATCAAATGAGTCCTCTTCCAGTGAGTGAGTCCATTCTCATTTTCTCAATTTCACCCATCACAATGTTGAAAGTATTTAGAAGACATTAGCAGAGAATTCCTGTCGTTTGTTTTTGAATAACAAACGCACTGACACGCGCGGGTATGTGAGTATGGTGGGGCCCGGGGGAAGGAGTGTCTTGTCATGTCAAATAAAGAGCGGCGGGGTGAGTTGAGTCTGTCCGTTTCCAATTTGCGGCCTTGTTGATCAATAGCGCTGCTGAGTGCGTTATGGCTGCTGGTGACGTTTAGATAATGTTTTTATGCCTTTGTGAGCCAACCAACATTTCAACACATTTGACAGCCCTCCCAGGCACCCTTCTTTACTTTTTATATACTCCACACGAGGTGTGTGTGTGGACAAGAGCTAAGTGTATGCAGATGTAGCACAATATTTTCACTGTAAGAAAGAATCTTTCAGCGACAGTAAGCTGCAGCTGAATCAGCGCGCTGTCCCGCCAAGCGAGAGCCTTTCATATGAACGCAAAATATATCGAGAATGTGCGCGCGGTCTTTTCATTTTGTTTTATCTGACCACTCTCTCACAGACGCTCATTCTCCCTCTCTGCTGTTCACACACACAATTGTAGCCTATGTAACCACTTTATCCTTCAGCACTTCTATCTTTTTCTATGGCACACACACACACACACACACACACACACACACACACACACACTGTCACGTATCACAACACATTCTGTAAAAATATATATTTTTTAAATAAATTAATTCCCCCCTCTTCGGAGGACACATATCTCGTTTGTTTTTTATGCCACGTGCATGCACACTCCGTATAGCCTTTGCCAACACACATATGAATCCCCTAGTTGTTGATTAAGAGAAGACACAGCTATTGGGTATTTGTTAAAATGAGTGAGAAGATTAGATGCAATCACAGCCTTGTACAGCTGGCTCTTGTTTAGAGAGTTGAGAATCTCCAGGGGGAGGAAAACTAATTCCCATTCAAAACACATCAGCATCAAATGTGCCAATAAGGCCAGAAGAGAGCATTATTGCCAGTGCTGGGGCTGATTCCAGATCAGTGTATATAGTATGTCTGGTGTGGGTTCAGTCACTGATGTCTGCAATTAGACTGGTCTGAGAACAGCAACTAGAGCCTCATTATTTTCCAATTAAATTCAAATATTTCTTATTGCCATGGCTATAAATATATTATTGCCAAAGCTGTTTACAGTGGCCTAATAGCATGATGTTATTTATTTAGAATGTAGGTTGATCTAAGCTAGATAATGTAGCCAAGTTGTCCACTGTTAAATCTCATTCCCAGCTGTTCTATAATCTATGGTATGATTTAGAAATGTAAAGTTGTACCCCTGCTGGTATTATACAGGGGCAGGATCTTCATTTGATCACTCTTTTGTTGCTGAAAATGTTCCTTGCCTTCAGGAAATGCAAGCGTGTTGTGTATTCAAGGTTTAAAAAGGCTTCTACAGTTTGTAATTTCTTGATTTTCCCTAACCAACCCCTACTATCCACATAATAATTCACATTTTCTGTTGCTGCAGGATTATTCTCCTGCTGTATCAAACTGGCTCAAATTAAGATCCTACATATGTAGTCCGTATTGACCCTCTCCATATCATCATAATCAGAGTCAGACTAAACCAAGAGGGCTGGGCAGTCCAGGAATGGGGGGCACAAGAGGGGAGAGGTGGGCTGGAGGTTATGGAGGGGTGGGAGGAGAGGGGTGAGAGGCTATAGGGGGACCAGAATGGATAGCAGACTTTTTGGGGGGTTGTAGAGAAGGGGAGAGGGGTTAGGATGCAGGGGGTCCAGAGTTTTAGAGTGGGGTGTATTCGGAGCTGGCCAGAGCCTCACAGGGGTGTGTTGTTTTAGGGGTCCCGGGGGAAGCAGTCTAAGGGGTCAGGGGTGGTTGAGATTGGGGAGGTTGGAGAGCAGAGGAGGAGGGGTATAAGGGGTTAATTGTGTTACTGTAGTGCTGTAAGCCCAGAATCAGCGCAAGGAGTGGAAAGCAATTTCTGGACGCTCGAGAGGTCTGGTCCAAGGCATGTCATTTAAAGTGACTGAATGTGCACCCCCGTCTAACTCCATCCTTTCATTCCTCCCGCCACACCCTTATTCTCTATTGTATTACCTGAGTAAACATTCGATTGGAATGAAAGGTAGTCGACATTGGACCGCCAGCCAGAGAGCACAGAAATGGACCAGGATCTCAAGAACTCCATGCACAAAAATACGATTTCACACTCGCACAAATACCCTTCTTTACTGTCTCTCCATCTCTGTATCTCTCAATCTCTCTTTCATCATGTCTCGAGTCCTGTCCTCATTTCTCCTAAACACGTTTATTTTTCACCTCTCTCGCTTCACTCACTCCATCCGTGGGTCTTCTCTCCCAAACCTCTCCTCTTTCACCCGGGCTCAATTTCAGATGTGTTAACTTGAGAATAGGGCCAGGAGTTTTTCCTGTATTGCAGGTAGCTTTATAACCAGGGCCCAGAGTTATTCCTGCTCAGGTTACGTGGTCACAGCAGGAAGAGTTAAGCGATGTCTTAGCTCTCTTCTCCCTTCTCTCCTCTCTCTGGGCCCAGTGTGAGTGTTCTATTTCTTTATTTATGTTTTGCTCACTTGTGGCCTAAGTATTTGTTGTGCCATGGTACAGTACATGTTTCTGATGAAGATAGGAGTGATGAGAAAAGCACTCTTTCATTTGTTTTCTGTTTATTTTATTTTCCTCCCTCTCTCCTCTCTTTTAGAATGAAGAGGGCGACTCTTTATCTGGTAGCCAAGTTTACACGTCGTCTGACAGAAAGAGGCTTCAAACAAACAATCTCTACTCTTAACGTAAACACCAGTGTTAACTGGCCTAAATATTTACCTTTTCACTCTTTTCATCCCTCTATCCATCCTGTCTTTCACATTGAAGCGCCACACGCCTAGCGCTGGCATTGAGATGGCTATCACACATTCAGTGTATCAATCATTTGGGTAGACGTGGGTATACAACATATGGGCCCCCTAGCCCTTGGGGTGCAATGGTAGGAGGGTTGTGAGGTGTGTGTGTGTGTGTGTGTGTATAAACTCTTTAAATGAGACATTTTGACTGAAGAGGTAAACTGTGGAGGTACACACACAAGCACAGAGGGAGGGAGAAAGAGCGAGAGAGTGGGGATAAGTGTGTTTTCATAACAGTTTCCATAATAAAAATAAAACAGACACACACACACACTATGACTGCACCTCCAGTAGAGCAATGCCTTAGGAAGGAAATGCTAAGGTTTAAAATGGCACACAATGACAGACACACAATCACACAGGCTCACAAGCTCATTCATGTAAATGCACTCTACTAACCATAAATCCCACACATATGTATGTACACACATACACTCACCCTGCATCTCTCAATCTCCCTCCACAGCCATTGTGTTGTATGTTTGTTCAGGGGGGGGGGGGGGGGGGGGGGGGGGGTTGGATATGGGCAGCTGTAGTCCAGCGTTAAAGTTATGCATCAGTTGCCACCCCATCAGGGACCAGCCTGCCTGTTAGCCAGAGACACATTCCACCCTGTCACTGCAGACACCTGCTGCTGTAGCCTGGCTGATAGAGACGTCATAACACAACACTAACCCCACTACCAACCCCAGACACTACACACTACTCACTAGAGGTCGACCGATTAATTGGCATGGCCGATTAATTAGGGCCGATTTCAAGTTTTCATAACAATCGGTAATCAGCCTTTTTGGACGCCGATTATGGCCGATTACATTGCAATCCACGAGGAAACTGTGTGGCAGGCTGACCACCTGTTACGCGAGTGCAGCGTCAAAAGGACCTTGTGGCTGCAAGGAGTCAAGTTAAGTTGCTAGCTAGCATTAAACTTATAAAAAAACAATCAGTCTTCACATAATCACTAGTTAACTACACATGGTTGATGATATTCCTAGTTTATCTAGCTTGTCCTGCGTTGCATATAATCAATGCGTTGCCTGTTAATTTATCATCGAATCACAGCCTACTTCACCAAACGAGTGATGAATTAACAAAAGCACATTTGCGAAAAAAGCACAATCGTTGCACGAATGTACCTAACCATAAACACCAATGCCTTTCTTAAAATCAATACACAGAAGTATTTATTTTTTAAACATGCATATTTAGTAAAAATTAATTAATGTTAGCAGCATTAACTGTGGAAATTGTGTCACTTCTCTTGCGTTCAGTGCAAACAGAGTCAGGGTATATGCAACAGTTTGGGCCGCCTGGCTTTTTGCGAACTGTGAACTAATTTACCATAATTTTACATAATTATGACATAACATTGAAGGTTGTGCAATGTAACAGCAATATCTAGATTTAGGGTTGCCACCCGTTCGATAAAATATGGAACGGTTCCGTGTTTCACTGAAAGAATAAACATTTTGTTTTCTAAATGATAGTTTTCGGATTTGACCATAGGCTCGTATTTCTGTGTTTATTATATTATAATTAAGTCTATGATTTGATATAGCAGTCTGACTGAGTTGTGGTATGCAGCAGCAGGCTCATAAGCATTTATAAGCATGTTTATGACTTCAAGCCTATCAACTCCTGAGATTAGGCCTGCAATACTAGTGCCTATAAGAACATCCAATAGTCAAAGGTATATGAAATACAAATGCTATAGATAGAAATAGTCAAAGCATCATAATTCCTATAATAACTACAACCTAAAACTTCTTAAATGGGAATATTGAAGAACTGGGAATATTGAACCATTAGCTTTCATATGTTCTCATGTTCTGAGCGAGGAACTTAAACATTAGCTTTTTTAAATGTCACAGTATTGCACTTTTACGTTCTTCTCCAACACTGTGTTTTTGCATTATAAAAACCAAATTGAACATGTTTGATTATTTATTTGAGACTAAATATATGTAATTTATGTATTATAATAAGTTAAAATAAAAGTGTTCATTGTTCATTCAGTATTGTTGTAATTGTCATTATTACAAATATATATATAAAAATCGTCCGATTAATTGGTATCGGATTGTTTTGGTCCTCATATAATCAGAATCGATATCGGCGTTGAAAGATCATAATCGGTGGAACTCTAGTACACACTACAACAACACCACTACCACTCCCACTACCCACCCCAGACACTACACACTACAACAACACCACTACCAGCCCCAGACACGACACACTACACACTACACTAACCCCACTACCAACCCCAGACACTGCACACTACACTAACCCCACCACCAACTCCAGATACTACACACTACACGATCCCCACTACCTACCCCAGACACTACGCACTACAACAACACCACTACCAGCCCCAGACACAACACACTACACACTACACTAACCCCACTACCAACCCCAGACACTCCACACTACACTAACCCCACCACCAACTCCAGATACTACACACTACACGATCCCCACTACCAACCCCAGACACTACGCACTACACTATCCCCACCACCAACCCCAGACACCACACACTACACTAACCCCACTACCAACCCCAGACCCTACACACTACACTAACCCCAATTCCATCCCCAGACACTACACACTACACTAACCCCACTACCAACCCCAGACACCACACACTACACTAACCCCACTACCAACCCCAGACCCTACACACTACACTAACCCCAATTCCATCCCCAGACACTACACACTACACACTATACTATCCCCACTACCAACCCCAGACACTACACACTACACACTACACACTGCACTAACCGCACTTCCATCCCCAGACACTACACACTACACTAACCCCACTTCCATCCCCAGACACTACACACTACACTAACCCCAATTCCATCCCCAGACACTACACACAACACTAACCCCACTACCAGCCCCAGACCCTACACACTACACTTACCCCACTACCAACCCCAGACACTACACACTGCACTATCCCCACCACCAACCCCAGACACCACACACTACACACTACACTAACCCCACTTCCATCCCCAGACACTATTCACTACACTAACCCCACTACCAACCCCATACACAACACACTACACACTACACTAACCCCACTACCAACCCCAGACACTACACACTACACACTACACTATTACCACTACCATCCCCAGACACTACACACTACACTATCCCCACTACCAACCCCATACACTACACACTACACTAACCCCACTACCAACCCCAGACACTACACACTACACACTACACTTACCCCACTTCCATCCCCAGACACTACACACTACACTATCCCCACTACCAACCCCAGACACTACACACTACACTTACCCCACTACCAACCCCAGACACTACACACTACACCAACCCCACTACCACCCCAAACACTACACACTACACCAACCCCACTACCACCCCAAACACTACACACTACACTATCCCCACCACCAACCCCAGACACCACACACTACACACTACACTAACCCTACTTCCATCCCCAGACACTATTCACTACACTAACCCCACTACCAACCCCATACACTACACACTACACACTACACTAACCCCACTACCAACCCCAGACACTACACACTACACTATTACCACTACCATCCCCAGACACTACACACTACACTTACCCCACTACCAACCCCAGGCACTACACACTACACACTACACTAACCCACTACCAACCCCAGACACTACACACTACACACTACAATAACCCCACTACCAACCCCAGACACTACACACTTCACTTACCCCACTTCCAACCACAGACACTACACACTACACTATTCCCACTACCAACTCCAGACCCTACACACTACACTAACCCCACTAGCATCCCCAGATACTACACACTACACCAACCCTACTACCAACCCCAGACACTACACAATACACACTACACTAACCCCACTACCAACCCCAGACACTACACACTACACTAACCCCACTACCAACCCCAGACACTACACTATCCCCACTACCAACCCCAGACACTACACGACACTTACCCCACTACCAACCCCAGACACAACACACTACACACTACACTATGCCCACTACCAACCCCAGCCACTACACACTACACTATGCCCACTACCAACCCCAGACACTACACACTACACACTACACTAACCCCACTACCACCCCAGACACTACACACTAAACACTACACTAACCCCACTACCAACCCCAGACACTACACACTACACTAACCCCACTACCAACCCCAGACACTACACACTACACTATCCCCACTACCAATCCCAGACTCTTCACACTACACAAATACCACTACCATCGCCAGATACTACACACTACATTAACCCCACTTCCAACCCTAGACACTTCACACTACACTAACCCCACTACCAACCCCAGACACTACACATTACACTATCCCCACTACCAACCCCAGACACTACACACTACACACTACACTAACCCCACTATCAACCCCAGACACTACACATTACACTAACCTCCCTACCAACCACAGACACTACATACTACACTATACACCTTGCTCCAGACAACAATTACAACCTTTATGACGGTTCTATGAATGCCATATGACACCCCTATGTCAAGTTTATGAGTATACTAGCTAACAGAGTCATAAAATCACAACTCTCCCCCATTACCCCACCCCAAACAAATCACTACTCAGTCTGCTTCAGACAATACAGCTCTACGTCAGGTGTATGACTGTTCTGCCGTTTGCCTATTGACCAGGACTGAAATTCAGATTGCAGTATGATAGCTCAATGACACAGTATCTGTATGATATGCAGTATGATAGCTCAATGACACAGTATCTGTAGTTCTGACTGATATCTGACCCATGACCCGACATAATGTCTGGCTTTGGTAGAGATGATGCAGACCTATCTGGGAGTATTACCATTCTGGGAGCTCATTTGACCATAGGGAGAAAATGTTGTTTTGTCTACTGTGTAAATCATTGAGATTCACTGCAGTAGTCTAATGTTTTGTGTGCAGTAACAGTGGTTATAGTCAGTGGCTGGGAGACAGTCTTTGGGCCCACGCCCTTACCCACCTTCTCTCTCCCCCCTCAACCTCCCGCCCTGGTATGTGGGAACATCTCACGAATACCAGCATGCACGACGGTGTCCTGCCACTGAACCCCGTCACCCCCTGCCCACACACACACATACACCCACCACCCTTATCACCAGCATCGCACGTGCTTCCTGCTCCACACACACACACACACACACACACACACACACACACACACACACACACACACACACACACACACACACACACACACACACACACACACACACACACACACACACACACACACACATACATGCACACACAAACTAATGAATTCAAACACACATATAGAACCTGCATCTCATCCACATTCACACAGTCACACATTCACACACACATTCACACACTCACACACTTTCAAACACACATGTGCAGTTAAAGCTAGACACAAGCCTGTTCTGAGATATGTTCTGATGTGGGTTCTGTCTGAGATTTGGGGAGATGAGATATGTGCTGGTGTGGGTTCTCAAATCAAATCATACTTGATTTGTCACATGCACCGAATACAAGTGTAGACCTTACTGTGAAATGCTTACTTACAAGCCCTTAACCAACAGTGTAGACCTTACTGTGAAATGCTTACTTACAAGCCCTTAACCAACAGTGTAGACCTTACTGTGAAATGCTTACTTACAAGCCCTTAACCAACAGTGTAGACCTTACTGTGAAATGCTTACTTACAAGCCCTTAACCAACAGTGCAGTTCAAGAAGAGTTAAGAAAATATTTACCAAATAAAGTAAAAAATAACAAAAAGTAACACAATAAAATAACAATAACGAGGCTTTATACAGGGGGTACCGGTAACAAGTCTGTATGTGGGGGTACAGGTTAGTTGAGGTAATTTGTACATGTAGGTAGAGGTGAAGTGACTATGCATAGATAATACACAGCGAGTAGCAGCAGCGTACAAAACAAATGGAGGGGAAGGGGGGTGGGGTCAATGTGGAAATTGCACAGTACTAAATAGAGACATGACTACATGGAAATCTATTCCACATCAAGTAACTGACGCAAGCAGTGAATTTGTTTTGAAAACAGGTAAAAAAGACACCTTGTGGAACAGCGGGGACTGTGAAGCAACACAAACAGTATACACACATGTACACATGGATTTTGTACTGTATATATGTGGAAGTGGTGGAGTTGGGGCCTGAGGACACACGGTCTGTGAATGTATTGTAATGTTTTTAAAAATGTATAAACGGCCTTAATTTTGCTGGACCCCAGGAAGAGTAGCTTCTACCTTGGCAGTTGCCATACCAGGCGGTGATGCAACCGGTCAGATTTGGGGAGATGAGATATGTGCTGGTGTGGGTTCTGTCTGAGATTTGGGGAGATGAGATATGTGCTGGTGTGGGTTCTGTCTGAGATTTGGGGAGATGAGATATGTGCTGGTGTGGGTTCTGTCTGAGATTTGGGGAGATGAGAAATGTGCTGGTGTGGGTTCTGTCTGAGATTTGGTGAGATGAGATATGTGCTGGTGTGGGTTCTGTCTGAGATTTGGGGAGATGAGATATGTGCTGGTGTGGGTTCTGTCTGAGATTTGGGGAGATGAGATATGTGCTGGTGTGGGTTCTGTCTGAGATTTGGGGAGATGCCTATCTTGACCCTACAGGATGTGTCACTGACCTTAGAGAGCCTTTTTATTTCTCTATTTGGTTAGGTCAGGGTGTGATTTGGGTGGGCATTCTAGTTTGTCTATTTCTTTGTTGGCCGGGTATGGTGCCCAATCAGAGGCAGCTGTCATTCGTTGTCTCTGATTGGGGATCATACTTAGGCAGCCTTTTTTCCCACCTTAAGTTGTGGGATCTTGGTTGTGTGTAGTTGCTTTCTGCACTGCATATAGCTTTACGTTCCTTTTTGTATATTGTTGTTTTTCGGTGTCATTTTTAATAAAGAAAAATTTACGCCTACCACGCTGCACCTTGGTCTCCTTCTATCAACGAGCGTAACAGAAGATCCCACCACCAAAGGACCAAGCAGCGTGGCCAGGAGGAGCAGGGATCCTGGGCCCAGGAGAAAAGTGAGTGGAGGACATCCTGGACATGGGAGGATATATTAGACGGTAAAAGATCCTGGACGTGGGAGGAGATCCAGGCTGGAATGGATCGCCTTCCATGGGAGCAGACGGAGGCAGCGAGGGAGGAACAACAACGAAACCGGGGTTCCCAACCTTGGCGCAAGCACGAGAGGCAGTCCCAAACATTTTTGGGGGGTGCACACAGGGTGGTTGGCGGAGCCAGGTTGCAGACCAGAGCCAACTCCCCGCACTCGCTTTAAGGAGCGTGTGACCCTGCAGGCACCATGCTTTGCGGTTACACGTACTGTGTCGCCGGTATGCATCCACAGCCCGGTGCGCTCTGTGCCAGCTCCCCGCATTTGCCGTGCTAAAGTGGCATTCAGCCATGAGGGATTGTGCAGGTTCAGCGCTCCTGGTCTCTGGTGCGTCTCTTCGGCCCAGGATATCCTGCACCGGCTCTGCGCACTGTGTCTCCGGTGCGCCTTCACAGCCCAATGCGTCCTGTGCCAGCTCCATGCACCCGGCCTCCAGTGTGTGTCTCCAGCCTAGTACGTTTTGTGCCTGCTCCACGCACAAAGCATCCAGTGGTGATCCATGGCCCGAAGCCTCCAGTGATGATCCAGGGCACGAAGCTTCCAGTGATGATCCATGGCCCGGAGCCTCCAGTGATGATCCATGGCCCGGAGCCTGCAGTGTTGGCGGGAGGGAGGGAGGAGTAATGACTCAACATAGACATGCCTAGCTGTTTTATCTACTGCTTCCCAATTTACAAACTCAATTGAATGAGCTTTATTGGCATGATAAGTCAAGCTATCTGAGACATATCTTGCACAATCTCAGTCATACTCTCACTGAGCTGCACAAACACACACACGCACGCACGCACGCACGCACGCACACACGCACACACACACACACACACACACACACACACACACACACACACACACACAATTAGTAGCCCGCCCGGAGGCTGTGTGTCCTGGTAATAAGTGCTTGCTGATGTTTTCAAAAGCTCAGTAATAGAAAGAATAAACACAGTGTAACCTTTTAATTGAGTGATGACATGACGATGATGGAGAGATGGCTAACAGCTTCTTGTGGAGCGGACAAGGAGTGTGTTGACGCTTTCTCTATATCTCCATCTGCCTTGTTTAATCCTGTTTGTGTTCATTAGTGCTCCAAACAACTCCCTCTGTTTTACAGTCCATTCAGGAAGGAATGTATTCTCTCTTCGCCTCTCTCTCTATTTAGTTATTCTATAGACTCTCTCTATTTCGTTCTTCTATAGTCTCTCTCTATTTAGTTATTCTATAGACTCTGTCTCTCTGTGGTTCTTCTATAGACTCTCTCTATTTAGTTATTCTATAGACTCTCTCTATTTAGTTCTACTATATACTATATGTGTATTTAGTTCTACTATAGACTATATGTCTATTTAGTTCTACTATAGACTATATGTCTATTTAGTTCTTCTATAGACTATATGTCTATTTAGTTCTTCTATAGACTATATGTCTATTTAGTTCTTCTATAGACTCTGTCTCTCTGTGGTTCTTCTATAGACTCTCTCTATTTAGTTCTTCTATAGACTATATGTCTATTTAGTTATTCTATAGACTCTGTCTCTCTGTGGCTCTTCTATAGTCTCTCTCTATTTAGTTCTTCTATAGACTCTGTCTCTCTACGGTTCTTCTATAGTCTCTGTCTCTCTATGGTTCTTCTATAGACTCTCTCTATTTAGTTCTTCTATAGACTATATGTCTATTTAGTTCTTCTATAGACTATATGTCTATTTGGTTCTTCTATAGACTATATGTCTATTTAGTTCTTCTATAGACTATATGTCTATTTGGTTCTTCTATAGACTCTCTCTATTTAGTTCTTCTATAGAAAATATGTCTATTTGGTTCTTCTATAGACTATATGTCTATTTAGTTCTTCTATAGACTATATGTCTATTTGGTTCTTCTATAGACTATATGTCTATTTGGTTCTTCTATAGACTATATGTCTATTTGGTTCTTCTATAGACTCTCTATTTAGTTATTCTATAGACTATATGTCTATTTGGTTCTTCTATAGACTATGTGTCTATTTAGTTCTTCTATAGACTATGTGTCTATGTGGTTCTTCTATAGACTATGTGTCTATGTGGTTCTTCTATAGACTATATGTCTATTTGGTTCTTCTATAGACTATATGTCTATTTGGTTCTTCTATAGACTATATGTCTATTTAGTTCTTCTATAGACTCTCTCTATTTAGTTCTTCTATAGACTATATGTCTATTTGGTTCTTCTATAGACTATATGTCTATTTGGTTCTTCTATAGACTATATGTCTATTTGGTTCTTCTATAGACTATATGTCTATTTAGTTCTTCTATAGACTCTCTCTATTTAGTTATTCTATAGACTATATGTCTATTTGGTTCTTCTATAGACTATATGTCTATTTGGTTCTTCTATAGACTATATGTCTATTTAGTTATTCTATAGACTATATGTCTATTTGGTTCTTCTATAGACTATATGTCTATGTGGTTCTTCTATAGACTATATGTCTATTTGGTTCTTCTATAGACTATATGTCTATTTGGTTCTTCTATAGACTATATGTCTATTTGGTTCTTCTATAGACTATATGTCTATTTGGTTATTCTATAGACTATATGTCTATTTGGTTCTTCTATAGACTATATGTCTATTTAGTTCTTCTATAGACTATATGTCTATTTAGTTATTCTATAGACTATATGTCTATTTAGTTATTCTATAGACTATATGTCTATGTGGTTCTTCTATAGACTATATGTCTATTTAGTTCTTCTATAGACTATATGTCTATTTGGTTCTTCTATAGACTATATGTCTATTTGGTTCTTCTATAGACTATATGTCTATTTGGTTCTTCTATAGACTATATGTCTATTTGGTTCTTCTATAGACTATATGTCTATGTGGTTCTTCTATAGACTATATGTCTATGTGGTTCTTCTATAGACTATATGTCTATGTGGTTCTTCTATAGACTATATGTCTATTTGGTTCTTCTATAGACTATATGTCTATTTGGTTCTTCTATAGACTATATGTCTATTTGGTTCTTCTATAGACTATATGTCTATGTGGTTCTTCTATAGACTATATGTCTATTTGGTTCTTCTATAGACTATACGTCTATTTAGTTCTTCTATAGACTATATGTCTATGCGGTTCTTCTATAGACTATATGTCTATTTAGTTCTTCTATAGACTATATGTCTATTTGGTTCTTCTATAGACTATATGTCTATTTGGTTCTTCTATAGACTATATGTCTATTTGGCTCTTCTATAGACTATATGTCTATTTGGTTCTTCTATAGACTATATGTCTATTTGGTTCTTCTATAGACTATATGTCTATTTAGTTCTTCTATAGACTATATGTATATTTGGTTCTTCTATAGACTATATGTCTATTTAGTTCTTCTATAGACTATATGTCTATGTGGTTCTTCTATAGACTATATGTCTATTTGGTTCTTCTATAGACTATATGTCTATTTGGTTCTTCTATAGACTATATGTCTATGTGGTTCTTCTATATACTATATGTCTATTTAGTTCTTCTATAGACTATATGTCTACATCTCAGTTTTAGTCCTTCTTTATTATTGTCATTTCTTTCACTTTCACTTTATTTCTTTCTCTCTTTCTTTCTCTGTGTATTTCTCCCATCTTCTATCTTTCCGGCTCCAACAGCCTCTCTCTCTCTCTCTCTCTTCCTCCTCCCATCTCTCTGTCTGTTTTGAGAGGGCTTGTCAGAGCCCTGCCAGTGGTAATCTCAGTGACAGACTCTGTGCCCCCCCCCCCCCCCTCCCATTCAACAGGCACACACACACACAAACATACACACACACCAGACCAGAGGACCGTACAGAGCATGACCCCCCAGCCTCAGCCCTGTAGCCATATCCAACATCTGGTTCAGTCATGTAGATCAGAGAGGAGTATAAAGCCACTCCACTTCCTGTTTCATCTCTCCAATTCTACCCCCTTTACTTACTCTCTCTCATTCTTGTTTGCTCTCTCTGGTCTTTCGCTCTAACTCTCTCTTGTTATGTTTCTCTTAATTAATCTTTCCCTCTCTCTAAACAATTCATCATTCTGTTCTCCATCTCTCTCATTCCATAGATTGCTATTTTTTTTTGAAAGGCATCGGTAAGCAACCAACTGCAGTAGTTTGTATCATGCTATCGCACAATATTCTATAATTATGTGCTCGACACACATTCTCAGACATACATAACAACAGTAGACAGGTGTTACACACACACACACACACACACACACACACACACACACACACAGGCCAGTGTGCAGTCTGTCTGTGTGTCGGTGGTCCGTGGTCCCTGGGGAACCAATAGCAAGTCAGTGTGTGCAGTCAGGGGCCTCCAGTCTATTAGAGGCCCACAGTGGAATTCTCAGTGAAACAGAGATCAGCAGAGTGACAGAGACACACCACAGCTGTGTGGATACATGTACTTAGGGTGGCTTTTTCTCTCTCTGTTGTTTCTTAAATGTTCTCCTGCTGCCTTTTATTGCTCATTTCTATGGTCAAACTTTGTATTTCTTACTTTGTACTTTTATAGCAATAATGTAATTAGTCTGTATCACTCACTAACAGCTTAAAAATAACATATAACATCACTGAGCTGGTTTCATATGGTTGCTGCCAGGGGTCGATTGGCTATCTGGCAATTCTGGCAAATACCAGATGGACTTGACCATTTTTTGTTGTTTGCGTGGACTAGTCAAAATTGACACACACACACAAATATTTGTTATAAATAAAAAAATAAATGAAAAAGGTGACATGGCCGGGGGCCCATGGGCATGTTAATAGTTTTTATTTTATTTTTTTGTGCATTTTTTCTGTTACACTAACATATAATGGCTGATCAGTAGGCAACTGCCAGCCCCCCTACCTAGACTAGCCAGCCCAGTTTTCTGATAGGCTGAGCTGAGGTCATGTGGCATGAGCAAAGAGACCTGCTCCAACTCTGTCATCAGTTAGACATAGACAACCAAGATCATGGATCGTACGGAAAGGTGCCTATAAACGTAGAAAGAGCACATTCTACATTGTCACCTCACTCAAAACATAACATTTTAGGGTGGCTAAAACCATGATTTGGTCAAACAATAAAGTGCATTATCCTCATGATTCCTGTAGTGTGTACCCTGCCCCTGTGCCTGTTTCGCTGGGGCCTGCTCCTGTAATGAGTGAACCACTCCCCTCTCCCTCCATGCACTTGAGAGATAAATGTGTTCTGATCATATAACATTTCAAAATGCAATCATGGGAAACACACAGCTTTGGAAGTTTCGTCCCATTGTACCTGTCGAAGAGAGGAGGGCCTTAGCTTTCTGTAGGTGTAATTATTATTTCTTAACTAAATACTCAGCACAATAGCAACTATTTTACAACCAAGATATTTGATATGGCTTTATATGTGCACCGTCCGTTGCGATGGCATAGACCTATAGGTCTCATGGGTAGTAGCAACTTTAAAAAAAAATGTGACATTACATTTACTGTTGGATGAATACATGACTACAAACAGAGGCTATGATACTTGGAGTTAGTGGTCTAGTTAATGTGTTTCCACTTCCACAGATGTTGAACCCCAAATGAATCAGCCCATTATATTAGTTTGTGCTATTTTGTCTCTTTTTGTCAGTAAAATATAGCAACTAGTCTATAATTGTCAAACCAAAATTCATGGCAATTACTGGATTAGGTTGCACAAACTCTTTTTTTTATTTTATAACATTTTTTTACCCCTTTTTCATGGTATCCAATTGTTGTAGTAGCTACTATCTTGTCTCATTGCTACAACTCCCATACGGGCTCAGGAGAGACGAAGGTTGAATGTCATGCGTCCTCCAATACACAACCCAACCAGCCGTACTACTTCTTAACACAGCGCGCATCCAACCCGGAAGCCAGCCGCACAATGTGTCGGAGGCTACACCGTGCACCTGGCAACCTAGCGTGCACTGCGCTAGGTGCGCTAGGACTCCCCACAGGAGTCACTGGTGCGACCCCTAACCCGGACGACACTAGGCCAATTACGACAGAGCCTGGGCGCGAACCCAGGGACTCTGATGGCACAGCTGGCGCTGCAGTACAGCGCCCTTAACCACTGTGCCACCCGGGAGGCCTGCACAAACTATCTTGAGTCATGCATATATATATAGAAGTACTTATTTAAAAAAAAGAATAAAAGTTCAAGTTGAAAAATAGCAGTGACACCAGGGGAAATGTTAGTCTGGAGTCTTGTAATAGTAATTAACACTTAGGTTAGGTGTTGATTCAGGGGAGAGACCCCCCCCAGGATTCCACAATTCTATGATCGCAAAATCCCAAATCCCCCACAAATTATACCAGGGCTTTGAAATTTCACAAATTTTCATATAAAACAGTTAAATCATTCCAATATTATTGCATAAAACTGACCCATCACCGCAATACAAAGAGAGGGCTCACAATTTCAACCAATCATCACACATTTACCACATAATATGGATCAATCAAGCCACAAATCAGCATATTTTTATCAAAATCATTCCACAGTTGACAGTGCATGTTAGAGCAAAAACCAAGCCATGAGGTCAATGGAATTGACCGTAGAGCTCCGGGACAGGATTGTGTTGAGGCACAAATCTGGGGAAAGGTACCAAAACATTTATGCATCATTGAAGGTCCCCAAGAACACAGTGGCCTCCATCATTCTTAAATGGAAGAAGTTTGAAACCACCAAGACTCTTCCTAGAGCTGGCTGCCCTGCCAAACTGAGCATTCGGGGGAGAAGGTCCTTGGTCAGAGAGGTGACCAAGAACCCAAAGGTCACTCTGACAGAGCTCCAGAGTTCTTCTGTGGAGATGGGAGAACCTTCCAGAATGACAACCATCTCTGTAGCACTCCACCAATCAATCAAACACATTTATTTATAAAGCCCTTTTTACATCAGCTGATATCTCAAAGTGCTGTACAGAAACCCAGCCTAAAACCCCCAAACAGCAAGCAATGCAGATGTAGAAGCACGGTGACCAATCAGGCCTTTATCGTAGCTTTGAGTTTGCAAAAAGGCACCCAAAGGACTCTCATACCATGAGAAACAAAACTCTTTGACCTGAATGCCAATCGTCTGGTCTGTAGGAAACCTGGCATTATCCATATGGTGAAGCATGGTGGTCGCAGCATTATGCTGTGGGGATGTTTTTCAGTGGCAAGGACTGGAAGACTAGTCAGGATCGAGGGAAAGATGAACGGAGCAAAGTACAGAGAGATCCTTGATGAAAACCTGCTCCAAAGCGCTTAGGACCTCAAACTGGGACGAAGGTTCACCTTCCAACAGGACAATGACCCTAAGCACAGCCAAGACAATGCAGGGGTGGCTTCGGAAAAAGTCTCTGAATGTCCTCGTGTGGCACAGCCAGAGACTGGAACCCGATCAAACATCTTTGGAGAGACCTGAAAAAAGCTGTGCAGCGACACTCCCCATCCAACCTGACAGAGCTTGAGAGGATCTGCAGAGAAGAATGGGAGAAACTCCCCAAATACAGGTGTGCCAAGCTTGTAGCGTCATACCTAAGAAGACTCAAGGCTGTAATTGCTGCCAAAGGTGCTTCAACAAAGTACTGAGTAAATGGTCTGAATACTTATGTAAATATGATATTTCCGTTTTTTATTTTGAATAAATTTGCCAACATTTCTAAAAACCTGTTTTTGCTTTGTCGTTATGGGGTATTGTGCACAGATTGATGAGGGGGAAAAACGATTGAATCAATTTTAGAGTAAGACTGTAGCAAAATGTGGGAAAAGTCAAGGGGTCTGAATACTTTCCGAATGCACTGTATGAAAGGCACTTTTATAACGTATAAGGCTTAGACAGACAGACAGACAGACAGACAGACAGACAGACAGACAGACAGACAGACAGAGAAAATATGCTAAGAGTGACAGCGGGGGAGCTGCTGAGACAGACAGACAGACAGACAGACAGACAGACAGACAGACAGCACAACAGGAAAGCAAACAAAATGTCTAGAGCAGAGGAACAGTTATACTGGTGAGTTGTATATCCAGACAGACTAACAGTTAGTGGTGAGTTGTATCTCCAGTGATGTTTTTCCATATTGTATTTGTTTTAAACATGAGCCAGTCACTGGTACAGAAATGGTTGAGAAACGCTGTACTGTACTACCAGTGCCAGCACCACTTCCTGTGTCTAAGTATGGTGTGTTGGGTCAGGGTGTAGGGTGTAGGGTTTATGTGTGGGGGTGGGGTGTGTGTGTATGGTTGGGGTGAGGGGGTGATGTGGGTTGGTGTGGATAAAATGCCATGGCTGAATTCTTGTCCAAGTCTGCCCCTGGTTGTTGCAGCAAATCAAATCACATTTTATTTGTCACATACACATGGTTAGCAGATGTTAATGTGAGTGTAGCCAAATGCTTGTGCTTCTAGTTCCGACAATGCAGTAATAACCAACAAGTAATCTAGCTAACAATTCCAAAACTACTACCTTATAGACACAAGTGTAATGAGATAAAGAATATGTGCATAAAGATATATGAATGAGTGATGGTACAGAGCGGCATAGGCAAGATACAGTAGATGGTATTGAGTGCAGTATATACATATGAGATGAGTATGTAAACAAAGTGGCATAGTTAAAGTGGCTAGTGATACATGTATTACATAAAGATGCAGTAGATGATATAGAGTACAGTATATACGTATACATATGAGATGAATAATGTAGGGTATGTAAACATTATATTAGGTAGCATTGTTTAAAGTGGCTAGTGATATATTTTACACCATTTCCCATCAATTCCCATTATTAAAGTGGCTGGAGTTGAGTCAGTGTGTTGGCAACAGCCACTCAATGTTAGTGGTGGCTGTTTAACAGTCTGATGGCCTTGAGATAGAAGCTGTTTTTCAGTCTCTCGGTCCCAGCTTTGATGCACCTGTACTGACCTCGCCTTCTGGATGATAGCGGGGTGAACAGGCAGTGGCTCGGGTGGTTGTTGTCCTTGATGATCTTTATGGCCTTCCTGTGACATCGGGTGGTGTAGGTGTCCTGGAGGGCAGGTAGTTTGCCCCCGGTGATGCGTTGTGCAGACCTCACTACCCTCTGGAGAGCCTTACGGTTGTGGGCGTAGCAGTTGCCATACCAGGCGGTGATACAGCCCGACAGGATGCTCTCGATTGTGCATCTGTAGAAGTTTGTGAGTGCTTTTGGTGACAAGCCGAATTTCTTCAGCCTCCTGAGGTTGAAGAGGCGCTGCTGCGCCTTCTTCACGATGCTGTCTGTGTGGGTGGACCAATTCAGTTTGTCTGTGATGTGTACGCCGAGGAACTTAAAACTTACTACCCTCTCCACTACTGTTCCATCGATGTGGATAGGGGGGTGTTCCCTCTGCTGTTTCCTGAAGTCCACAATCATCTCCTTAGTTTTGTTGACGTTGAGTGTGAGGTTATTTTCCTGACACCACACTCCGAGGGCCCTCACCTCCTCCCTGTAGGCCGTCTCGTCGTTATTGGTAATCAATGATTGAGTTGGAGGCGTGCGTGGCCACGCAGTCGTGGGTGAACAGGGAGTACAGGAGAGGGCTCAGAACGCACCCTTGTGGGGCCCCAGTGTTGAGGATCAGCGGGGTGGAAATGTTGTTGCCTACCCTCACCACCTGGAGGTGGCCCGTCAGGAAGTCCAGTACCCAGTTGCACAGGGCGGGGTCGAGACCCAGGGTCTCGAGCTTGATGACGAGCTTGGAGGGCACTATGGTGTTAAATGCCGAGCTGTAGTCAATGAACAGCATTCTCACATAGGTATTCCTCTTGTCCAGATGGGTTAGGGCAGTGTGCAGTGTGGTTGAGATTGCATCATCTGTGGACCTATTTGGGCGGTAAGCAAATTGGAGTGGGTCTAGGGTGTCAGGTAGGGTGGAGGTGATATGGTCCTTGACTAGTCTCTCAAAGCACTTCATGATGACGGTAGTCGTTTAGCTCAGTTACCTTAGCTTTCTTGGGAACAGGAACAATGGTGGCCCTCTTGAAGCATGTGGGAACAACAGACTGGGATAGGGATTGATTGAATATGTCCGTAAACACACCAGCCAGCTGGTCTGCGCATGCTCTGAGGGCGCGGCTGGGGATGCCGTCTGGGCCTACAGCCTTGCGAGGGTTGATACGTTTAAATGTTTTCCTCACGTCGGCTGCAGTGAAGGAGAGTCCGCATGTTTCAGTTGCGGGCCGTGTCAGTAGCACTGTATTGTCCTCAACGCGAGCAAAAATTGTATTTAGTCTGCCTGGGAGCAGGACATCCTGGTCCGTGACGGGGCTGGTTTTCTTTTTGTAATCTGTGATTGACTGTAGACCCTGCCACATACCTCTTGTGTCTGAGCCGTTGAATTGAGATTCTACTTTGTCTCTATACTGATGCTTAGCTTGTTTGATTGCCTTGCGGTTTGTATTCGGTCATGTTTCCGGTCACCTTGCCCTGATTAAAAGCAGTGGTTCGGGCTTTCACTTTCACGCGAATGCTACCATCAATCCACGGTTTCTGGTTTGGGAATGTTTTAATCAGTCAGAGTTGCCATGGTGGTGCAGCCCTCCCCTTAGTCCTAGTTTTGCTAACACTTGGCCAGGTGAGGGTTTGGAGGGCGGAGGAGCGGGTGAATATATCACACACCTTGTGTTTGTCTTGGCTGGAAAGTTGTAGAAAAAGAGACAGAGAGGGCAATGCCCTGGGGTGTTTGGGATCGGGGAAAGGAGAGAGGTGAGAGAGAGGGCAATGCCCTGGGGTGTTTGGGATCGGGGAAGGGAGAGAGGTGAGACAGAGAAGACCATGCCCTGGGGTGTTTGGGATCGGGGAAGGGAGAGAGGTGAGACAGAGAAGACCATGCCCTGGGGTGTTTGGGATCGGGGAAGGGAGAGAGGTGAGACAGAGAAGACCATGCCCTGGGGTGTTTGGGATCGGGGAAGGGAGAGACATCGGGGATTCTCTTCTAGCTAAATTCTTTTCACTCCTTCGGGTGGTCTATTGAGGAGACAGACTTTAAATCACTCAAGTTGCGACAATTGTTAAACTTCAAAAATATGAATAAAATAAATGTTTTTAAACATTTTAATTGAGTAAACTCACCTTATTTTAGGTTCACACATACGCACACATTTGTTGTACTGTCCTTGTAAGTACCAAACAATTGATTCCCATTCAAAATCCTATTTTCCTTAACCTCTAACCCTAACTACTAATTCTAACCCTTATTCTAATGTTAACCCTAAACCTAACCCCCTAGCCTAAAATTCCCCTTTTCCTTGTGGGGACCAGCTAAATGTCCCCAGTTGTTAACATTTTTCTGGTCCACACAAGGATAGTAAAACCAAAACACACACACACACACACACTGCAGTGCATGTGTGAGTGTAGTGTCGGTGAGGCTTGGTGTGATTGACAGGGAGTGGTGAGCAGAGGAAGTGAGGGGTGAAAGAACACTCAGGTGGTGTTAACACCTGATTGACAGGTTGGCCCCACCCTCACTGACACTCAGACAGAAGACAACCTTCATTTAGTCTCCACAAACAAGACAATGGGCTGTCTCCTTTACTCACACATCTTTCTTTTTTTTCACTTCAGTATTCTTTCTCTTTCTCTCTCCCTTCTCTTTCTCTCCCTCCCTCCTTCTTTCTCTGATGACTGCTGTTGAGTTGTATCTTCCACCTGGTCTCTCTTCTCTTGTTTCTCGAGAGTGTTTCTGCTGATCCCTGGGTTTCTCCGTTGCTCCCAAAGGGTGACTGGGTGTGTGTCTCTGTGCTAGTGTGTGTGTATGTAGAAGTTATAGTATGCCTTTGTATATGTGAGTGCCTTGTGTCTTTGTGTGTGCATGAATGTGCATTTGTAAGGATGTGTGTGGATGCTTGTCAGTATGTGTGCTTGCTTTCTTGCATGTGTACAAGTGCACGTGAGTGTGTCAGAGAGATAGGCCAGGTGTCTGCTCATTGCGGGTTGTCTGTCAGTGGTCTTAGGGCAAGGGTGTGGAGTGAGAGTGGGGCTTGGGCCGGGAAACTGTGACCGAACCGGCTGGGAGAAATTCCTGCCATTCCCCAGGATCCGTCTGGACAAAAAGCACCATAACACACCTGGGATACACAGACATGGGCTCAACACACACACACACACACACACACACACTCACACACACACTCTGCACCAATTAACGTGAAATGTAAAACCACCCCCTAAAGTGCAAAGGTCAAATCGAAAAAGGAACCTGAATGCACCTAGACACCAACCTTCCCTCTATCTATCCTTTTCAATGTTCCAAACAAACAGTTAAAAAAAACTTGCATGTCCGGTTACACAGATTATAACCAGTAAGCGTATTGTTACACGCGCACACACACACACACACACACACACACACACACACTTCTACCCCCTCTAAAAAGAGATTGAAAGCATGGTAAGGTTGTGTTTGTGTGATCTGAGGCCCACCATCTGTCATCACCTGAGTCAACTGTAGCCATCAGCCAGTCTGCCTGAGAAAACACCATAGACATCCAGAATTAACTAATTAATACATGATACCAGAGACATCCAGGCAGAACTAACTAGTACATGATACCAGAGACATCCAGACAGAACTAACTAATACATGATAACAGAGACATCCAGACAGAACTAATTAATACATGATACCAGAGACATCCAGACAGAACTAACTAATACATGATACCAGAGACATCCAGACAGAACTAACTAATACATGATACCAGAGACATCCAGACAGAACTAACTAATACATGATACCAGAGACATCCAGACATATCTAACTAATACATGATACCATAGACATCCAGACAGAACTAACTAATACATGATACCAGAGACATCCAGACAGAACTAATACATGATACCAGAGATGTCCAGACAGAACTAACTAATACATGATTCCAGAGACATACATGATACCAGAGATGTCCAGACAGAACTAACTAGTACATGATACCAGAGACATCCAGACAGAACTAACTAGTACATGATACCAGGGACATTCAGACAGAACTAACTAATACATGATACCAGAGACATCCAGACAGAACTAACTAGTACATGATACCAGGGACATCCAGACAGAACTAACTAGTACATGATACCAGAGTCATCCAGACAGAACTAACTAGTACATGATACCAGAGTCATCCAGACAGAACTAACTAATACATGATACCAGAGTCATCCAGACAGAACTAACTAATACATTATACCAGAGACATCCAGACAGAACTAATACATGATTCCAGAGACATCCAGGCAGAACTAATACATGATACCAGAGACATCCAGACAGAATGAATACATGATACCAGTGACATCCAGACAGAACTAACTAATACATGATACCAGAGACATCCAGACAGAACTAACTAATACATGATACCAGAGACATCCAGACAGAACTAACTAATACATGGTACCAGTGAGATCCAGACAGAACTAACTAATACATGATACCAGAGACATCTAGACAGAACTAATACATGATAACAGAGACATCCAGACATAACTAACTAATACATGATACCAGAGACATCTAGACAGAACTAACTTATACATGATACCAGAGACATCCAGACAGAACTAACTGATACATGATACCAGAGACATCCAGACAGAACTAACTAATACATGATACCAGAGGCATCCAGACAGAACTAACTAATACATGATACCAGAGACATCCAGACAGAACTAACTAATACATGATACCAGAGACATCCAGACAGAACTAACTCAAACATGATACCAGAGACATCCAGACAGAACTAACTAATACATGATACCAGAGACATCCAGACAGAACTAACTAATACATGATACCAGAGACATCCAGACATATCTAACTAATACATGATACCATAGACATCCAGACATATCTAACTAATACATGATACCAGAGACATCCAGACAGAACTAACTAAAACATGATACCAGAGACATCCAGACAGAACTAACTAATACATGATACCAGAGACATCCAGACAGAACTAACTAGTACATGATACCAGAGACATCCAGACAGAACTAACTAATACGTGATACCATAGACATCCAGACAGAACTAACTAATACGTGATACCATAGACATCCAGACAGAACTAACTAATACATGATAGCAGAGACATCCAGACAGAACTAACTAATAAATGATACCAGAGACATCCAGACAGAACTAACTAATAAATGATACCAGAGACATCCAGACAGAAGTAATACATGATACCAGATATATCCAGACATAACTAATACATGATACCAGAGACATCCAGACAGGACTAACTAGTACATGATACCAGAGACATCCAGACAGAACTAGTACATGATACCAGAGATATCCAGAAAGAACTAACTAATACATGATACCAGAGACATCCAGACAGAACTAATACATGATACCAGAGATGTCCAGACAGAACTAACTAATACATGATTCCAGAGACATTCAGACAGAACTAACTAATACATGATACCAGAGACATCCAGACAGAACTAACTAATACATGATACTAGAGACATCCAAACAGAACTAACTTATACATGATACCAGAGACATACAGACAGAACTAATACATGATACCAGAGACATCCAGACAGAACTAACTATTACATGATACCAGAGTCATCCAGACAGAACTAACTAATACATTATACCAGAGACATCCAGACATAACTAATATATTATACCAGAGACATCCAGACAGAACTAATACATGATTCCAGTGTAACGGTTTTCTTGATGAGAAGGAGAGTCGGACCAAAATGCGGCGTGTAGATTGCGATCCATGTTTATTGTGACTATAGCAACACGAATCTAAATACAAACAGTGCAAAATAATAAATGTAATGAAAACCGAAACAGCCTAAACTGGTGCAAACTAACACTAAGGACAATCACCCACAAACACACAGTGAAACCCAGGCTACCTAAATATGGTTCCCAATCAGAGACAATGACTAACACCTGCCTCTGATTGAGAACCATATCAGGCCAGACATAGAAATAGACAAACAAGACATCCAACATAGAATGCCCACCCAGTTCACGTCCTGACCAACACTAAAACAAGGAAAACACACACGAACGATGGTCAGAACGTGACATCCAGAGACATCCAGGCAGAACTAGTACATGATACCAGAGACATCCAGACAGAATTAATACATGATACCAGTGACATCCAGACAGAACTAACTAATACATGATACCAGAGACATCCAGACAGAACTAACTTACACATGATACCAGAGACATCCAGACAGAACTAACTAATACATGATACCAGAGGCATCCAGACAGAACTAACTAATACATGATACCAGAGACATCCAGACAGAACTAACTAATACATGATTCCAGAGACATCCAGACAGAACTAACTAATACATGATTCCAGAGACATCCAGACAGAACTAACTAATACATGATACCAGAGACATCCAGACAGAACTAACTAATACATGATACCAGAGACATCCAGACAGAACTAACTAATACATGATACCAGAGACATCCAGACAGAACTAATACATGATGCCAGAGACATCCAGACAGAACTAACTAATACATGATACCAGAGACATCCAGACAGAACTAACTAATACATGATACCAGAGACATCCAGACAGAACTAACTTATACATGATACCAGAGACATACAGACAGAACTAATACATGATACCAGAGACATCTAGACAGAAGTAACTTTTACATGATATCAGAGACATCCAGACAGAACTAACTAATACATGATACCAGAGAGATCCAGGCAGAACTAACTAATACATGATACCAGAGACATCCAGACAGAACTAACTAATACGTGATACCAGAGACATCCAGACAGAACTAATAAATGATGCCAGAGACATCCAGACAGAACTAACTAATACATGATACCAGAGACATCCAGACATATCTAACTAATACATGATACCAGAGACATCCAGACAGAACTAACTAATACATGATACCAGAGACATCCAGACAGAACTAGTACATGATACCAGAGATATCCAGAAAGAACTAACTAATACATGATACCAGAGACATCCAGACAGAACTAATACATGATACCAGAGATGTCCAGACAGAACTAACTAATACATGATTCCAGAGACATTCAGACAGAACTAACTAATACATGATACCAGAGACATCCAGACAGAACTAACTAATACATGATACCAGAGACATCCTGACAGAACTAATACATGATACCAGAGACATCCAGACAGAACTAATACATGATACCAGAGACATCCAGACAGAACTAACTAGTACATGATACCAGGGACATTCAGACAGAACTAACTAAAACATTATACCAGAGACATCCAGACAGAACTAACTAGTACATGATACCAGAGACATCCAGACCGAACTAACTAGTGCATGATACCAGAGACATCCAGACAGAACTAACTAGTACATGATACCAGAGTCATCCAGACAGTACTAACTAATACATTATACCAGAGACATCCAGACATAACTAATATATAATACCAGAGACATCCAGACAGAACTAATACATGATTCCAGAGACATCCAGGCAGAACTAATACATGATACCAGAGACATCCAGACAGAATGAATACATGATACCAGTGACATCCAGACAGAACTTACTAATACATGATACCAGAGACATCCAGACAGAACTAACTAATACATGATACCAGAGACATCCAGACAGAACTAACTAATACATGGTACCAGTGAGATCCAGACAGAACTAACTAATACATGATACCAGAGACATCTAGACAGAACTAATACATGATACCAGAGACATCCAGACAGAACTAACTTATACATGATACCAGAGACATCCAGACAGAACTAACTGATACATGATACCAGAGACATCCAGACAGAACTAACTAATACATGATACCAGAGGCATCCAGACAGAACTAACTAATACATGATACCAGAGACATCCAGACAGAACTAACTAATACATGATACCAGAGACATCCAGACAGAACTAATACATGATGCCAGAGACATCCAGACAGAACTAACTAATACATGATACCAGAGACATCCAGACAGAACTAACTAAGACATGATACCAGAGACATCCATGCAGAACTAACTAATACATGATACCAGAGACATCCAGACATAACTAATATATAATACCAGAGACATCCAGACAGAACTAATACATGATTCCAGAGACATCCAGGCAGAACTAATACATGATACCAGAGACATCCAGACAGAATGAATACATGATACCAGTGACATCCAGACAGAACTAACTAATACATGATACCAGAGACATCCAGACAGAACTAACTAATACATGATACCAGAGACATCCAGACAGAACTAACTAATACATGATACCAGAGACATCCAGACAGAACTAACTAATACATGGTACCAGTGAGATCCAGACAGAACTAACTAATACATGATACCAGAGACATCCAGACAGAACTAACTAATACATGGTACCAGTGAGATCCAGACAGAACTAACTAATACATGATACCAGAGACATACAGACAGAACTAATACATGATACCAGAGACATCCAGACAGAACTAACTGATACATGATACCAGAGGCATCCAGACAGAACTAACTAATACATGATACCAGAGACATCCAGACAGAACTAACTAATACATGATACCAGAGACATCCAGACAGAACTAACTAATACATGATACCAGAGACATCCAGACAGAACTAATACATGATGCCAGAGACATCCAGACAGAACTAACTAATACATAATACATCCAGACAGAACTAACTAATACATGATACCAGAGGCATCCAGACATAACTAACTAATACATGATACCAGAGACATCCAGACAGAACTAACTAATACATGATACCAGAGACATCCAGACAGAACTAACTAATACGTGATACCAGAGACATCCAGACAGAACTAATACATGATGCCAGAGACATCCAGACAGAACTAACTAATACATGATACCAGAGACATCCAGACAGAACTAACTAATACATGATACCAGAGACATCCAGACAGAACTAACTAATACATGATACCAGAGACATCCAGACATATCTAACTAATACATGATACCAGAGACATCCAGACAGAACTAACTAATACATTATACCAGAGACATCCAGACAGAACTAACTAATACATGATACCAGAGACATCCAAACAGAACTAACTTATACATGATACCAGAGACATACAGACAGAACTAATACATGATACCAGAGACATCCAGACAGAACTAACTATTACATGATACCAGAGGCATCCAGACAGAACTAACTAATACATGATACCAGAGACATCCAGACAGAACTAACTAATACATGATACCAGAGACATCCAGACAGAACTAACTAATACATGATACCAGAGACATCCAGACAGAACTAATACATGATGCCAGAGACATCCAGACAGAACTAACTAATACATGATACCAGAGGAATCCAGACAGAACTAACTAATACATGATACCAGAGGAACCCAGACAGAACTAACTAATACATGATACCAGAGACATCCAGACAGAACTAACTAATACATGATACCAGAGACATCCAGACAGAACTAACTAATACGTGATACCAGAGACATCCAGACAGAACTAATAAATGATGCCAGAGACATCCAGACAGAACTAACTAATACATGATACCAGAGACATCCAGACATATCTAACTAATACATGATACTAGAGACATCCAGACAGAACTAACTAATACATGATACCAGAGACATCCAGACAGAACTAACTTATACATGATACCAGAGACATACAGACAGAACTAATACATGATACCAGAGACATCCAGACAGAACTAACTATTACATGATACCAGAGGCATCCAGACAGAACTAACTAATACATGATACCAGAGACATCCAGACAGAACTAACTAATACATGATACCAGAGTCATCCAGACAGAACTAACTAATACATTATACCAGAGTCATCCAGACAGAACTAACTAATACATTATACCAGAGACATCCAGACATAACTAATATATTATACCAGAGACATCCAGACAGAACTAATACATGATTCCAGTGTAACGGTTTTCTTGATGAGAAGGAGAGTCGGACCAAAATGCGGCGTGTAGATTGCGATCCATGTTTATTGTGACTATAGCAACACGAATCTAAATACAAACAGTGCAAAATAATAAACGTAATGAAAACCGAAACAGCCTAAACTGGTGCAAACTAACACTAAGGACAATCACCCACAAACACACAGTGAAACCCAGGCTACCTAAATATGGTTCCCAATCAGAGACAATGACTAACACCTGCCTCTGATTGAGAACCATATCAGGCCAGACATAGAAATAGACAAACAAGACATCCAACATAGAATGCCCACCCAGTTCACGTCCTGACCAACACTAAAACAAGGAAAACACACACGAACGATGGTCAGAACGTGACATCCAGAGACATCCAGGCAGAACTAGTACATGATACCAGAGACATCCAGACAGAATTAATACATGATACCAGTGACATCCAGACAGAACTAACTAATACATGATACCAGAGACATCCAGACAGAACTAACTTACACATGATACCAGAGACATCCAGACAGAACTAACTAATACATGATACCAGAGGCATCCAGACAGAACTAACTAATACATGATACCAGAGACATCCAGACAAAACTAATACATGATGCCAGAGACATCCAGACAGAACTAACTAATACATGATTCCAGAGACATCCAGACAGAACTAACTAATACATGATACCAGAGACATCCAGGCAGATCTAACTAATACATGATACCAGAGACATCCAGACAGAACTAACTAATACATGATACCAGAGACATCCAGACAGAATAATACATGATGCCAGAGACATCCAGACAGAACTAACTAATACATGATACCAGAGACATCCAGACAGAACTAACTAATACATGATACCAGAGACATCCAGACAGAACTAACTTATACATGATACCAGAGACATACAGACAGAACTAATACATGATACCAGAGACATCTAGACAGAACTAACTTTTACATGATATCAGAGACATCCAGACAGAACTAACTAATACATGATACCAGAGAGATCCAGGCAGAACTAACTAATACATGATACCAGAGACATCCAGACAGAACTAACTAATACATGATACCAGAGACATCCAGGCAGATCTAACTAATACATGATTCCAGAGACATCCAGACATAACTAACTAATACATGATACCAGAGACATCCAGACAGAACTAACTAATACATGATACCAGAGACATCCAGACAGAACTAATACATGATGCCAGAGACATCCAGACAGAACTAACTAATACATGATACCAGAGACATCCAGACAGAACTAACTAATACATTATACCAGAGACATCCAGACAGAACTAACTAATACATGATACCAGAGACATCCAGACATATCTAACTAATACATGATACCAGAGACATCCAGACAGAACTAACTAATACATGATACCAGAGACATCCAGACAATACTAACTAATACATGATACCAGAGACATCCAAACAGAACTAACTAATACATGATACCAAAGACATCCAGACAGAACTAATACATGATACCAGAGACATCCAGACAGAACTAACTTATACATGATACCAGAGACATACAGACAGAACTAATACATGATACCAGAGACATCTAGACAGAATTAACTTTTACATGATATCAGAGACATCCAGACAGAACTAAATAATACATGATACCAGAGACATCCAGGCAGAACTAACTAATACATGATACCAGAGACATCTAGACAGAACTAACTAATACATGATACCAGAGACATCCAGACAGAACTGACTAATACATGATACCAGAGACATCTAGAAAGAACTAACTTATACAAGATACCAGAGACATCCAGACAGAACTAACTAATACATGATACCAGAGACATCCAAACAGAACTAATTAATACATGATACCAGAGACATCCTGACAGAACTAAGACATGATACCAGAGACATCCAGACAGAACTATGTAATACATGATACCAGAGACATCCAGACAGAATTAATACATGATACCAGAGACATCCAGACAGAAATAACTAGTACATGATACCAGGGACATTCAGACAGAACCAACTAGTACATGATACCAGAGACATTCAGACAGAACTAACTAATACATGATACCAGAGACATCCAGACAGAACTAACTAGTACATGATACCAGAGACATCCAGACCGAACTAACTAGTACATGATACCAGAGACATCCAGACAGAACTAACTAGTACATGATACCAGAGTCATCCAGACAGAACTAACTAATACATTATACCAGAGACATCCAGACATAACTAATATATGATACCAGAGACATCCAGACAGAACTAACTAGTACATGATACCAGAGACATCCAGACAGAACTAATACATGATTCCAGAGACATCCAGGCAGAACTAATACATGATACTAGAGACATCCAGACAGAATTAATACATGATACAAGTGGCATCCAGACAGAACTAACTTATACATGATACCAGAGACATCCAGACAGAACTAATACATGATACCAGAGACATCCAGACATAACTAACTAATACATGATACCAGAGACATCCAGACAGAACTAACTAATACATGATACCAGAGACATCCAGACAGAACTAACTAATACATGATACCAGAGACATCCAGACAGAACTAATACATGATGCCAGAGACATCCAGACAGAACTAACTAATACATGATACCAGAGGCATCCAGACAGAACTAACTAATACATGATACCAGAGACATCCAGACAGAACTAATACATGATACCAGAGACATCCAGACAGAACTAATACATGATACCAGAGACATCCAGACAGAACTAACTAATACATGATACCAGAGACATCCAGACAGAACTAACTAATACATGATACCAGAGACATCTAGACAGAACTAACTAATACATGATACCAGAGACATCCTGACCGAACTAAGACATGATACCAGAGACATCCAGACAGAACTATGTAATACATGATACCAGAGACATCCAGACAGAATTAATACATGATACCAGAGACATCCAGACAGAAATAACTAGTACATGATACCAGGGACATTCAGACAGAACCAACTAGTACATGATACCAGAGACATTCAGACAGAACTAACTAATACATGATACCAGAGACATCCAGACAGAACTAACTAGTACATGATACCAGAGACATCCAGACCGAACTAACTAGTACATGATACCAGAGACATCCAGACAGAACTAACTAGTACATGATACCAGAGTCATCCAGACAGAACTAACTAATACATTATACCAGAGACATCCAGACATAACTAATATATGATACCAGAGACTTCCAGACAGAACTAACTAGTACATGATACCAGAGACATCCAGACAGAACTAATACATGATTCCAGAGACATCCAGGCAGAACTAATACATGATACTAGAGACATCCAGACAGAATTAATACATGATACAAGTGGCATCCAGACAGAACTAACTTATACATGATACCAGAGACATCCAGACAGAACTAATACATGATACCAGAGACATCCAGACATAACTAACTAATACATGATACCAGAGACATCCAGACAGAACTAACTAATACATGATACCAGAGACATCCAGACAGAACTAACTAATACATGATACCAGAGACATCCAGACAGAACTAATACATGATGCCAGAGACATCCAGACAGAACTAACTAATACATGATACCAGAGGCATCCAGACAGAACTAACTAATACATGATACCAGAGACATCCAGACAGAATTAATACATGATACCAGAAACATCCAGACAGAAATAACTAGTACATGATACCAGGGACATTCAGACAGAACTAACTAGTACATGATACCAGAGACATTCAGACAGAACTAACTAATACATGATACCAGAGACATCCAGACAGAACTAACTAGTACATGATACCAGAGACATCCAGACCGAACTAACTAGTACATGATACCAGAGACATCCAGACAGAACTAACTAGTACATGATACCAGAGTCATCCAGACAGAACTAACTAATACATTATACCAGAGACATCCAGACATAACTAATATATGATACCAGAGACATCCAGACAGAACTAACTAGTACATGATACCAGAGACATCCAGACAGAACTAATACATGATTCCAGAGACATCTAGACAGAACGAACTAATACATGATACCAGAGACATCCAGACAGAACTAAATAATACATGATACCAGAGACATCCAGGCAGAACTAACTAATACATGATACCAGAGACATCCAGACAGAACTAATACATGATACCAGAGACATCCAGACATAACTAACTAATACATGATACCAGAGACATCCAGACAGAACTAACTAATACATGATACCAGAGACATCCAGACAGAACTAACTAATACATGATACCAGAGACATCCAGACAGAACTAATACATGATGCCAGAGACATCCAGACAGAACTAACTAATACATGATACCAGAGGCATCCAGACAGAACTAACTAATACATGATACCAGAGACATCCAGACAGAATTAATACATGATACCAGAAACATCCAGACAGAAATAACTAGTACATGATACCAGGGACATTCAGACAGAACTAACTAGTACATGATACCAGAGACATTCAGACAGAACTAACTAATACATGATACCAGAGACATCCAGACAGAACTAACTAGTACATGATACCAGAGACATCCAGACCGAACTAACTAGTACATGATACCAGAGACATCCAGCCAGAACTAACTAGTACATGATACCAGAGTCATCCAGACAGAACTAACTAATACATTATACCAGAGACATCCAGACATAACTAATATATGATACCAGAGACATCCAGACAGAACTAACTAGTACATGATACCAGAGACATCCAGACAGAACTAATACATGATTCCAGAGACATCTAGACAGAACGAACTAATACATGATACCAGAGACATCCAGACAGAACTAAATAATACATGATACCAGAGACATCCAGGCAGAACTAACTAATACATGATACCAGAGACATCCAGACAGAACTAATACATGATACCAGAGACATCCAGACAGAACTAATACATGATACCAGAGACATCCAGACAGAATTAATACATGATACAAGTGGCATCCAGACAGAACTAACTAATACATGATACCAGAGACATCCAGACAGAACTAACTAATACATGATACCAGAGACATCCAGACAGAACTAATACATGATACCAGAGACATCCAGACAGAACTAACTAATACATGATACCAGAGGCATCCAGACAGAACTAACTAATACATGATACCAGAGACATCCAGGCAGATCTAACTAATACATGATACCAGAGACATCCAGACAGAACTAACTAATACATGATACCAGAGACATCCAGACAGAACTAACTAATACATGATTCCAGAGACATCCAGACAGAACTAATACATGATGCCAGAGACATCCAGACAGAACTAACTAATACATGATACCAGAGACATCCAGACAGAACTAACTAATACATGATACCAGAGACATCCAGACAGAACTAACTAATACATGATACCAGAGACATCCAGACATATCTAACTAATACATGATACCAGAGACATCCAGACAGAACTAACTAATACATGATACCAGAGACATCCAGACAATACTAACTAATACATGATACCAGAGACATCCAAACAGAACTAACTAATACATGATACCAGAGACATCCAGGCAGATCTAACTAATACATGATACCAGAGACATCCAGACAGAACTAACTAATACATGATACCAGAGGCATCCAGACAGAACTAACTAATACATGATACCAGAGACATCCAGACAGAACTAATACATGATGCCAGAGACATCCAGACAGAACTAACTAATACATGATTCCAGAGACATCCAGACAGAACTAACTAATACATGATACCAGAGACATCCAGGCAGATCTAACTAATACATGATACCAGAGACATCCAGACAGAACTAACTAATACATGATACCAGAGACATCCAGACAGAACTAATACATGATGCCAGAGACATCCAGACAGAACTAACTAATACATGCTACCAGAGACATCCAGACAGAACTAACTAATACATGATACCAGAGACATCCAGACAGAACTAACTTATACATGATACCAGAGACATACAGACAGAACTAATACATGATACCAGAGACATCTAGACAGAACTAACTTTTACATGATATCAGAGACATCCAGACAGAACTAACTAATACATGATACCAGAGACATCCGGGCAGATCTAACTAATGCATGATTCCAGAGACATCCAGACAGAACTAACTAATACATGATACCAGAGACATCCAGACAGAACTAACTAATACATGATACCAGAGGCATCCAGACAGAACTAACTAATACATGATACCAGAGACATCCAGACAGAACTAATACATGATACCAGAGACATCCAGACAGAACTAATACATGATACCAGAGACATCCAGACAGAACTAATACATGATACCAGAGACATCCAGACAGAACTAACTAATACATGATACCAGAGACATCCAGACAGAACTAACTAATACATGATACCAGAGACATCTAGACAGAACTAACTAATACATGATACCAGAGACATCCAGACAGAACTGACTAATACATGATACCAGAAACATCTAGACAGAACTAACTTATACAAGATACCAGAGACATCCAGACAGAACTAACTAATACATGATACCAGAGACATCCTGACCGAACTAAGACATGATACCAGAGACATCCAGACAGAACTATGTAATACATGATACCAGAGACATCCAGACAGAATTAATACATGATACCAGAGACATCCAGACAGAAATAACTAGTACATGATACCAGGGACATTCAGACAGAACCAACTAGTACATGATACCAGAGACATTCAGACAGAACTAACTAATACATGATACCAGAGACATCCAGACAGAACTAACTAGTACATGATACCAGAGACATCCAGACCGAACTAACTAGTACATGATACCAGAGACATCCAGACAGAACTAACTAGTACATGATACCAGAGTCATCCAGACAGAACTAACTAATACATTATACCAGAGACATCCAGACATAACTAATATATGATACCAGAGACATCCAGACAGAACTAACTAGTACATGATACCAGAGACATCCAGACAGAACTAATACATGATTCCAGAGACATCCAGGCAGAACTAATACATGATACTAGAGACATCCAGACAGAATTAATACATGATACAAGTGGCATCCAGACAGAACTAACTTATACATGATACCAGAGACATCCAGACAGAACTAATACATGATACCAGAGACATCCAGACATAACTAACTAATACATGATACCAGAGACATCCAGACAGAACTAACTAATACATGATACCAGAGACATCCAGACAGAACTAACTAATACATGATACCAGAGACATCCAGACAGAACTAATACATGATGCCAGAGACATCCAGACAGAACTAACTAATACATGATACCAGAGGCATCCAGACAGAACTAACTAATACATGATACCAGAGACATCCAGACAGAATTAATACATGATACCAGAAACATCCAGACAGAAATAACTAGTACATGATACCAGGGACATTCAGACAGAACTAACTAGTACATGATACCAGAGACATTCAGACAGAACTAACTAATACATGATACCAGAGACATCCAGACAGAACTAACTAGTACATGATACCAGAGACATCCAGACCGAACTAATTAGTACATGATACCAGAGACTTCCAGACAGAACTAACTAGTACATGATACCAGAGTCATCCAGACAGAACTAACTAATACATTATACCAGAGACATCCAGACATAACTAATATATGATACCAGAGACATCCAGACAGAACTAACTAGTACATGATACCAGAGACATCCAGACAGAACTAATACATGATTCCAGAGACATCTAGACAGAACAAACTAATACATGATACCAGAGACATCCAGACAGAACTAAATAATACATGATACCAGAGACATCCAGGCAGAACTAACTAATACATGATACCAGAGACATCCAGACAGAACTAATACATGATACCAGAGACATCCAGACAGAACTAATACATGATACCAGATACATCCAGACAGAATTAATACATGATACAAGTGGCATCCAGACAGAACTAACTAATACATGATACCAGAGACATCCAGACAGAACTAACTAATACATGATACCAGAGACATCCAGACAGAACTAATACATGATACCAGAGACATCCAGACAGAACTAACTAATACATGATACCAGAGGCATCCAGACAGAACTAACTAATACATGATACCAGAGACATCCAGGCAGATCTAACTAATACATGATACCAGAGACATCCAGACAGAACTAACTAATACATGATACCAGAGACATCCAGACAGAACTAACTAATACATGATTCCAGAGACATCCAGACAGAACTAATACATGATGCCAGAGACATCCAGACAGAACTAACTAATACATGATACCAGAGACATCCAGACAGAACTAACTAATACATGATACCAGAGACATCCAGACAGAACTAACTAATACATGATACCAGAGACATCCAGACATATCTAACTAATACATGATACCAGAGACATCCAGACAGAACTAACTAATACATGATACCAGAGACATCCAGACAATACTAACTAATACATGATACCAGAGACATCCAAACAGAACTAACTAATACATGATACCAGAGACATCCAGGCAGATCTAACTAATACATGATACCAGAGACATCCAGACAGAACTAACTAATACATGATACCAGAGGCATCCAGACAGAACTAACTAATACATGATACCAGAGACATCCAGACATAACTAATACATGATGCCAGAGACATCCAGACAGAACTAACTAATACATGATTCCAGAGACATCCAGACAGAACTAACTAATACATGATACCAGAGACATCCAGGCAGATCTAACTAATACATGATACCAGAGACATCCAGACAGAACTAACTAATACATGATACCAGAGACATCCAGACAGAACTAATACATGATGCCAGAGACATCCAGACAGAACTAACTAATACATGATACCAGAGACATCCAGACAGAACTAACTAATACATGATACCAGAGACATCCAGACAGAACTAACTTATACATGATACCAGAGACATACAGACAGAACTAATACATGATACCAGAGACATCTAGACAGAACTAACTTTTACATGATATCAGAGACATCCAGACAGAACTAACTAATACATGATACCAGAGAGATCCAGGCAGAACTAACTAATACATGATACCAGAGACATCCAGACAGAACTAACTAATACATGATACCAGAGACATCCAGGCAGATCTAACTAATACATGATTCCAGAGACATCCAGACAGAACTAACTAATACATGATACCAGAGACATCCAGACAGAACTAACTAATACATGATACCAGAGACATCCAGACAGAACTAATACATGATGCCAGAGACATCCAGACAGAACAAACTAATACATGATACCAGAGACATCCAGACAGAACTAACTAATACATGATACCAGAGACATCCAGACAGAACTAACTAATACATGATACCAGAGACATCCAGACATATCTAACTAATAAATGATACCAGAGACATCCAGACAGAACTAACTAATACATGATACCAGAGACATCCAGACAATACTAACTAATACATGATACCAGAGACATCCAAACAGAACTAACTAATACATGATACCAAAGACATCCAGACAGAACTAATACATGATACCAGAGACATCCAGACAGAACTAACTTATACATGATACCAGAGACATACAGACAGAACTAATACATGATACCAGAGACATCTAGACAGAATTAACTTTTACATGATATCAGAGACATCCAGACAGAACTAAATAATACATGATACCAGAGACATCCAGGCAGAACTAACTAATACATGATACCAGAGACATCTAGACAGAACTAACTAATACATGATACCAGAGACATCCAGACAGAACTGACTAATACATGATACCAGAGACATCTAGAAAGAACTAACTTATACAAGATACCAGAGACATCCAGACAGAACTAACTAATACATGATACCAGAGACATCCAGACAGAACTAACTAATACATGATACCAGAGACATCCTGACAGAACTAAGACATGATACCAGAGACATCCAGACAGAACTATGTAATACATGATACCAGAGACATCCAGACAGAATTAATACATGATACCAGAGACATCCAGACAGAAATAACTAGTACATGATACCAGGGACATTCAGACAGAACTAACTAGTACATGATACCAGAGACATTCAGACAGAACTAACTAATACATGATACCAGAGACATCCAGACAGAACTAACTAGTACATGATACCAGAGACATCCAGACCGAACTAACTAGTACATGATACCAGAGACATCCAGACAGAACTAACTAGTACATGATACCAGAGTCATCCAGACAGAACTAACTAATACATTATACCAGAGACATCCAGACATAACTAATATATGATACCAGAGACATCCAGACAGAACTAACTAGTACATGATACCAGAGACATCCAGACAGAACTAATACATGATTCCAGAGACATCCAGGCAAAACTAATACATGATACCAGAGACATCCAGACAGAATTAATACATAATACAAGTGGCATCCAGACAGAACTAACTTATACATGATACCAGAGACATCCAGACAGAACTAATACATGATACCAGAGACATCCAGACAGAACTAACTAATACATGATACCAGAGACATCCAGACAGAACTAACTAATACATGATACCAGAGACATCTAGACAGAACTAACTAATACATGATACCAGAGACATCCAGACAGAACTGACTAATACATGATACCAGAAACATCTAGACAGAACTAACTTATACAAGATACCAGAGACATCCAGACAGAACTAACTAATACATGATACCAGAGACATCCTGACCGAACTAAGACATGATACCAGAGACATCCAGACAGAACTATGTAATACATGATACCAGAGACATCCAGACAGAATTAATACATGATACCAGAGACATCCAGACAGAAATAACTAGTACATGATACCAGGGACATTCAGACAGAACCAACTAGTACATGATACCAGAGACATTCAGACAGAACTAACTAATACATGATACCAGAGACATCCAGACAGAACTAACTAGTACATGATACCAAAGACATCCAGACCGAACTAACTAGTACATGATACCAGAGACATCCAGACAGAACTAACTAGTACATGATACCAGAGTCATCCAGACAGAACTAACTAATACATTATACCAGAGACATCCAAACATAACTAATATATGATACCTGAGACATCCAGACAGAACTAACTAGTACATGATACCAGAGACATCCAGACAGAACTAATACATGATTCCAGAGACATCCAGGCAGAACTAATACATGATACTAGAGACATCCAGACAGAATTAATACATGATACAAGTGGCATCCAGACAGAACTAACTTATACATGATACCAGAGGCATCCAGACAGAACTAATACATGATACCAGAGACATCCAGACATAACTAACTAATACATGATACCAGAGACATCCAGACAGAACTAACTAATACATGATACCAGAGACATCTAGACAGAACTAACTAATACATGATACCAGAGACATCCAGACATATCTAACTAATAAATGATACCAGAGACATCCAGACAGAACTAACTAATACATGATACCAGAGACATCCAGACAATACTAACTAATACATGATACCAGAGACATCCAAACAGAACTAACTAATACATGATACCAAAGACATCCAGACAGAACTAATACATGATACCAGAGACATCCAGACAGAACTAACTTATACATGATACCAGAGACATACAGACAGAACTAATACATGATACCAGAGACATCTAGACAGAATTAACTTTTACATGATATCAGAGACATCCAGACAGAACTAAATAATACATGATACCAGAGACATCCAGGCAGAACTAACTAATACATGATACCAGAGACATCTAGACAGAACTAACTAATACATGATACCAGAGACATCCAGACAGAACTGACTAATACATGATACCAGAGACATCTAGAAAGAACTAACTTATACAAGATACCAGAGACATCCAGACAGAACTAACTAATACATGATACCAGAGACATCCAGACAGAACTAACTAATACATGATACCAGAGACATCCTGACAGAACTAAGACATGATACCAGAGACATCCAGACAGAACTATGTAATACATGATACCAGAGACATCCAGACAGAATTAATACATGATACCAGAGACATCCAGACAGAAATAACTAGTACATGATACCAGGGACATTCAGACAGAACTAACTAGTACATGATACCAGAGACATTCAGACAGAACTAACTAATACATGATACCAGAGACATCCAGACAGAACTAACTAGTACATGATACCAGAGACATCCAGACCGAACTAACTAGTACATGATACCAGAGACATCCAGACAGAACTAACTAGTACATGATACCAGAGTCATCCAGACAGAACTAACTAATACATTATACCAGAGACATCCAGACATAACTAATATATGATACCAGAGACATCCAGACAGAACTAACTAGTACATGATACCAGAGACATCCAGACAGAACTAATACATGATTCCAGAGACATCCAGGCAAAACTAATACATGATACCAGAGACATCCAGACAGAATTAATACATAATACAAGTGGCATCCAGACAGAACTAACTTATACATGATACCAGAGACATCCAGACAGAACTAATACATGATACCAGAGACATCCAGACAGAACTAACTAATACATGATACCAGAGACATCCAGACAGAACTAACTAATACATGATACCAGAGACATCTAGACAGAACTAACTAATACATGATACCAGAGACATCCAGACAGAACTGACTAATACATGATACCAGAAACATCTAGACAGAACTAACTTATACAAGATACCAGAGACATCCAGACAGAACTAACTAATACATGATACCAGAGACATCCTGACCGAACTAAGACATGATACCAGAGACATCCAGACAGAACTATGTAATACATGATACCAGAGACATCCAGACAGAATTAATACATGATACCAGAGACATCCAGACAGAAATAACTAGTACATGATACCAGGGACATTCAGACAGAACCAACTAGTACATGATACCAGAGACATTCAGACAGAACTAACTAATACATGATACCAGAGACATCCAGACAGAACTAACTAGTACATGATACCAGAGACATCCAGACCGAACTAACTAGTACATGATACCAGAGACATCCAGACAGAACTAACTAGTACATGATACCAGAGTCATCCAGACAGAACTAACTAATACATTATACCAGAGACATCCAAACATAACTAATATATGATACCTGAGACATCCAGACAGAACTAACTAGTACATGATACCAGAGACATCCAGACAGAACTAATACATGATTCCAGAGACATCCAGGCAGAACTAATACATGATACTAGAGACATCCAGACAGAATTAATACATGATACAAGTGGCATCCAGACAGAACTAACTTATACATGATACCAGAGGCATCCAGACAGAACTAATACATGATACCAGAGACATCCAGACATAACTAACTAATACATGATACCAGAGACATCCAGACAGAACTAACTAATACATGATACCAGAGACATCCAGACAGAACTAACTAATACATGATACCAGAGACATCCAGACAGAACTAATACATGATGCCAGAGACATCCAGACAGAACTAACTAATACATGATACCAGAGGCATCCAGACAGAACTAACTAATACATGATACCAGAGACATCCAGACAGAATTAATACATGATACCAGAAACATCCAGACAGAAATAACTAGTACATGATACCAGGGACATTCAGACAGAACTAACTAGTACATGATACCAGAGACATCCAGACAGAACTAACTAGTACATGATACCAGAGACATCCAGACCGAACTAACTAGTACATGATACCAGAGACATCCAGACAGAACTAACTAGTACATGATACCAGAGTCATCCAGACAGAACTAACTAATACATTATACCAGAGACATCCAGACATAACTAATATATGATACCAGAGACATCCAGACAGAACTAACTAGTACATGATACCAGAGACATCCAGACAGAACTAATACATGACTCCAGAGACATCTAGACAGAACGAACTAATACATGATACCAGAGACATCCAGACAGAACTAAATAATACATGATACCAGAGACATCCAAACAGAACTAACTAATACATGATACCAGAGACATCCAGGCAGATCTAACTAATACATGATACCAGAGACATCCAGACAGAACTAACTAATACATGATACCAGAGGCATCCAGACAGAACTAACTAATACATGATACCAGAGACATCCAGACAGAACTAATACATGATGCCAGAGACATCCAGACAGAACTAACTAATACATGATTCCAGAGACATCCAGACAGAACTAACTAATACATGATACCAGAGACATCCAGGCAGATCTAACTAATACATGATACCAGAGACATCCAGACAGAACTAACTAATACATGATACCAGAGACATCCAGACAGAACTAATACATGATGCCAGAGACATCCAGACAGAACTAACTAATACATGATACCAGAGACATCCAGACAGAACTAACTAATACATGATACCAGAGACATCCAGACAGAACTAACTTATACATGATACCAGAGACATACAGACAGAACTAATACATGATACCAGAGACATCTAGACAGAACTAACTTTTACATGATATCAGAGACATCCAGACAGAACTAACTAATACATGATACCAGAGAGATCCAGGCAGAACTAACTAATACATGATACCAGAGACATCCAGACAGAACTAACTAATACATGATACCAGAGACATCCAGGCAGATCTAACTAATACATGATTCCAGAGACATCCAGACAGAACTAACTAATACATGATACCAGAGACATCCAGACAGAACTAACTAATACATGATACCAGAGACATCCAGACAGAACTAATACATGATGCCAGAGACATCCAGACAGAACTAACTAATACATGATACCAGAGACATCCAGACAGAACTAACTAATACATGATACCAGAGACATCCAGACAGAACTAACTAATACATGATACCAGAGACATCCAGACATATCTAACTAATACATGATACCAGAGACATCCAGACAGAACTAACTAATACATGATACCAGAGACATCCAGACAATACTAACTAATACATGATACCAGAGACATCCAAACAGAACTAACTAATACATGATACCAAAGACATCCAGACAGAACTAATACATGATACCAGAGACATCCAGACAGAACTAACTTATACATGATACCAGAGACATACAGACAGAACTAATACATGATACCAGAGACATCTAGACAGAATTAACTTTTACATGATATCAGAGACATCCAGACAGAACTAAATAATACATGATACCAGAGACATCCAGGCAGAACTAACTAATACATGATACCAGAGACATCTAGACAGAACTAACTAATACATGATACCAGAGACATCCAGACAGAACTGACTAATACATGATACCAGAGACATCCAGACAGAACTAACTAATACATGATACCAGAGACATCCTGACAGAACTAAGACATGATACCAGAGACATCCAGACAGAACTATGTAATACATGATACCAGAGACATCCAGACAGAATTAATACATGATACCAGAGACATCCAGACAGAAATAACTAGTACATGATACCAGGGACATTCAGACAGAACTAACTAGTACATGATACCAGAGACATTCAGACAGAACTAACTAATACATGATACCAGAGACATCCAGACAGAACTAACTAGTACATGATACCAGAGACATCCAGACCGAACTAACTAGTGCATGATACCAGAGACATCCAGACAGAACTAACTAGTACATGATACCAGAGTCATCCAGACAGAACTAACTAATACATTATACCAGAGACATCCAGACATAACTAATATATGATACCAGAGACATCCAGACAGAACTAACTAGTACATGATACCAGAGACATCCAGACAGAACTAATACATGATTCCAGAGACATCCAGGCAAAACTAATACATGATACCAGAGACATCCAGACAGAATTAATACATGATACAAGTGGCATCCAGACAGAACTAACTTATACATGATACCAGAGACATCCAGACAGAACTAATACATGATACCAGAGACATCCAGACAGAACTAACTAGTACATGATACCAGGGACATTCAGACAGAACTAACTAGTACATGATACCAGAGACATTCAGACAGAACTAACTAATACATGATACCAGAGACATCCAGACAGAACTAACTAGTACATGATACCAGAGACATCCAGACCGAACTAACTAGTACATGATACCAGAGACATCCAGACAGAACTAACTAGTACATGATACCAGAGTCATCCAGACAGAACTAACTAATACATTATACCAGAGACATCCAGACATAACTAATATATGATACCAGAGACATCCAGACAGAACTAACTAGTACATGATACCAGAGACATCCAGACAGAACTAATACATGATTCCAGAGACATCTAGACAGAACGAACTAATACATGATACCAGAGACATCCAGACAGAACTAAATAATACATGATACCAGAGACATCCAGGCAGAACTAACTAATACATGATACCAGAGACATCCAGACAGAACTAATACATGATACCAGAGACATCCAGACAGAACTAATACATGATACCAGAGACATCCAGACAGAATTAATACATGATACAAGTGGCATCCAGACAGAACTAACTAATACATGATACCAGAGACATCCAGACAGAACTAACTAATACATGATACCAGAGACATCCAGACAGAACTAATACATGATACCAGAGACATCCAGACAGAACTAACTAATACATGATACCAGAGGCATCCAGACAGAACTAACTAATACATGATACCAGAGACATCCAGGCAGATCTAACTAATACATGATACCAGAGACATCCAGACAGAACTAACTAATACATGATACCAGAGACATCCAGACAGAACTAACTAATACATGATTCCAGAGACATCCAGACAGAACTAATACATGATGCCAGAGACATCCAGACAGAACTAACTAATACATGATACCAGAGACATCCAGACAGAACTAACTAATACATGATACCAGAGACATCCAGACAGAACTAACTAATACATGATACCAGAGACATCCAGACATATCTAACTAATACATGATACCAGAGACATCCAGACAGAACTAACTAATACATGATACCAGAGACATCCAGACAATACTAACTAATACATGATACCAGAGACATCCAAACAGAACTAACTAATACATGATACCAGAGACATCCAGGCAGATCTAACTAATACATGATACCAGAGACATCCAGACAGAACTAACTAATACATGATACCAGAGGCATCCAGACAGAACTAACTAATACATGATACCAGAGACATCCAGACAGAACTAATACATGATGCCAGAGACATCCAGACAGAACTAACTAATACATGATTCCAGAGACATCCAGACAGAACTAACTAATACATGATACCAGAGACATCCAGGCAGATCTAACTAATACATGATACCAGAGACATCCAGACAGAACTAACTAATACATGATACCAGAGACATCCAGACAGAACTAATACATGATGCCAGAGACATCCAGACAGAACTAACTAATACATGATACCAGAGACATCCAGACAGAACTAACTAATACATGATACCAGAGACATCCAGACAGAACTAACTTATACATGATACCAGAGACATACAGACAGAACTAATACATGATACCAGAGACATCTAGACAGAACTAACTTTTACATGATATCAGAGACATCCAGACAGAACTAACTAATACATGATACCAGAGAGATCCAGGCAGAACTAACTAATACATGATACCAGAGACATCCAGACAGAACTAACTAATACATGATACCAGAGACATCCAGGCAGATCTAACTAATACATGATTCCAGAGACATCCAGACAGAACTAACTAATACATGATACCAGAGACATCCAGACAGAACTAACTAATACATGATACCAGAGACATCCAGACAGAACTAATACATGATGCCAGAGACATCCAGACAGAACTAACTAATACATGATACCAGAGACATCCAGACAGAACTAACTAATACATGATACCAGAGACATCCAGACAGAACTAACTAATACATGATACCAGAGACATCCAGACATATCTAACTAATACATGATACCAGAGACATCCAGACAGAACTAACTAATACATGATACCAGAGACATCCAGACAATACTAACTAATACATGATACCAGAGACATCCAAACAGAACTAGCTAATACATGATACCAAAGACATCCAGACAGAACTAATACATGATACCAGAGACATCCAGACAGAACTAACTTATACATGATACCAGAGACATCCAGGCAGAGCTAACTAATACATGATACCAGAGACATCTAGACAGAACTAACTAATACATGATACCAGAGACATCCAGACAGAACTGACTAATACATGATACCAGAGACATCTAGAAAGAACTAACTTATACAAGATACCAGAGACATCCAGACAGAACTACCTAATACATGATACCAGAGACATCCAGACAGAACTAACTAATACATGATACCAGAGACATCCTGACAGAACTAAGACATGATACCAGAGACATCCAGACAGAACTATGTAATACATGATACCAGAGACATCCAGACAGAATTAATACATGATACCAGAGACATCCAGACAGAAATAACTAGTACATGATACCAGGGACATTCAGACAGAACTAACTAGTACATGATACCAGAGACATCCAGACAGAACTAACTAATACATGATACCAGAGACATCCAGACAGAACTAATACATGATACCAGAGACATCCAGACAGAACTAACTAATACATGATACCAGAGGCATCCAGACAGAACTAACTAATACATGATACCAGAGACATCCAGGCAGATCTAACTAATACATGATACCAGAGACATCCAGACAGAACTAACTAATACATGATACCAGAGACATCCAGACAGAACTAACTAATACATGATTCCAGAGACATCCAGACAGAACTAATACATGATGCCAGAGACATCCAGACAGAACTAACTAATACATGATACCAGAGACATCCAGACAGAACTAACTAATACATGATACCAGAGACATCCAGACAGAACTAACTAATACATGATACCAGAGACATCCAGACATATCTAACTAATACATGATACCAGAGACATCCAGACAGAACTAACTAATACATGATACCAGAGACATCCAGACAATACTAACTAATACATGATACCAGAGACATCCAAACAGAACTAACTAATACATGATACCAGAGACATCCAGGCAGATCTAACTAATACATGATACCAGAGACATCCAGACAGAACTAACTAATACATGATACCAGAGGCATCCAGACAGAACTAACTAATACATGATACCAGAGACATCCAGACAGAACTAATACATGATGCCAGAGACATCCAGACAGAACTAACTAATACATGATTCCAGAGACATCCAGACAGAACTAACTAATACATGATACCAGAGACATCCAGGCAGATCTAACTAATACATGATACCAGAGACATCCAGACAGAACTAACTAATACATGATACCAGAGACATCCAGACAGAACTAATACATGATGCCAGAGACATCCAGACAGAACTAACTAATACATGATACCAGAGACATCCAGACAGATCTAACTAATACATGATACCAGAGACATCCAGACAGAACTAACTTATACATGATACCAGAGACATACAGACAGAACTAATACATGATACCAGAGACATCTAGACAGAACTAACTTTTACATGATATCAGAGACATCCAGACAGAACTAACTAATACATGATACCAGAGAGATCCAGGCAGAACTAACTAATACATGATACCAGAGACATCCAGACAGAACTAACTAATACATGATACCAGAGACATCCAGGCAGATCTAACTAATACATGATTCCAGAGACATCCAGACAGAACTAACTAATACATGATACCAGAGACATCCAGACAGAACTAACTAATACATGATACCAGAGACATCCAGACAGAACTAATACATGATGCCAGAGACATCCAGACAGAACTAACTAATACATGATACCAGAGACATCCAGACAGAACTAACTAATACATGATACCAGAGACATCCAGACAGAACTAACTAATACATGATACCAGAGACATCCAGACATATCTAACTAATACATGATACCAGAGACATCCAGACAGAACTAACTAATACATGATACCAGAGACATCCAGACAATACTAACTAATACATGATACCAGAGACATCCAAACAGAACTAACTAATACATGATACCAAAGACATCCAGACAGAACTAATACATGATACCAGAGACATCCAGACAGAACTAACTTATACATGATACCAGAGACATCCAGGCAGAGCTAACTAATACATGATACCAGAGACATCTAGACAGAACTAACTAATACATGATACCAGAGACATCCAGACAGAACTGACTAATACATGATACCAGAGACATCTAGAAAGAACTAACTTATACAAGATACCAGAGACATCCAGACAGAACTACCTAATACATGATACCAGAGACATCCAGACAGAACTAACTAATACATGATACCAGAGACATCCTGACAGAACTAAGACATGATACCAGAGACATCCAGACAGAACTATGTAATACATGATACCAGAGACATCCAGACAGAATTAATACATGATACCAGAGACATCCAGACAGAAATAACTAGTACATGATACCAGGGACATTCAGACAGAACTAACTAGTACATGATACCAGAGACATTCAGACAGAACTAACTAATACATGATACCAGAGACATCCAGACAGAACTAACTAGTACATGATACCAGAGACATCCAGACCGAACTAACTAGTACATGATACCAGAGACATCCAGACAGAACTAACTAGTACATGATACCAGAGTCATCCAGACAGAACTAACTAATACATTATACCAGAGACATCCAGACATAACTAATATATGATACCAGAGACATCCAGACAGAACTAACTAGTACATGATACCAGAGACATCCAGACAGAACTAATACATGATTCCAGAGACATCCAGGCAAAACTAATACATGATACCAGAGACATCCAGACAGAATTAATACATGATACAAGTGGCATCCAGACAGAACTAACTTATACATGATACCAGAGACATCCAGACAGAACTAATACATGATACCAGAGACATCCAGACAGAACTAACTAATACATGATACCAGAGACATCCAGACAGAACTAACTAATACATGATACCAGAGACATCTAGACAGAACTAACTAATACATGATACCAGAGACATCCAGACAGAACTGACTAATACATGATACCAGAAACATCTAGACAGAACTAACTTATACAAGATACCAGAGACATCCAGACAGAACTAACTAATACATGATACCAGAGACATCCTGACCGAACTAAGACATGATACCAGAGACATCCAGACAGAACTATGTAATACATGATACCAGAGACATCCAGACAGAATTAATACATGATACCAGAGACATCCAGACAGAAATAACTAGTACATGATACCAGGGACATTCAGACAGAACCAACTAGTACATGATACCAGAGACATTCAGACAGAACTAACTAATACATGATACCAGAGACATCCAGACAGAACTAACTAGTACATGATACCAGAGACATCCAGACCGAACTAACTAGTACATGATACCAGAGACATCCAGACAGAACTAACTAGTACATGATACCAGAGACATCCAGACAGAACTAATACATGATACTAGAGACTTCCAGACAGAATTAATACATGATACAAGTGGCATCCAGACAGAACTAACTTATACATGATACCAGAGACATCCAGACAGAACTAATACATGATACCAGAGACATCCAGACAGAACTAACTTATACATGATACCAGAGACATCCAGGCAGAACTAACTAATACATGATACCAGAGACATCTAGACAGAACTAACTAATACATGATACCAGAGACATCCAGACAGAACTGACTAATACATGATACCAGAGACATCTAGAAAGAACTAACTTATACAAGATACCAGAGACATCCAGACAGAACTACCTAATACATGATACCAGAGACATCCAGACAGAACTAACTAATACATGATACCAGAGACATCCTGACAGAACTAAGACATGATACCAGAGACATCCAGACAGAACTATGTAATACATGATACCAGAGACATCCAGACAGAATTAATACATGATACCAGAGACATCCAGACAGAAATAACTAGTACATGATACCAGGGACATTCAGACAGAAATAACTAGTACATGATACCAGAGACATTCAGACAGAACTAACTAATACATGATACCAGAGACATCCAGACAGAACTAACTAGTACATGATACCAGAGACATCCAGACCGAACTAACTAGTACATGATACCAGAGACATCCAGACAGAACTAACTAGTACATGATACCAGAGTCATCCAGACAGAACTAACTAATACATTATACCAGAGACATCCAGACATAACTAATATATGATACCAGAGACATCCAGACAGAACTAACTAGTACATGATACCAGAGACATCCAGACAGAACTAATACATGATTCCAGAGACATCCAGGCAAAACTAATACATGATACCAGAGACATCCAGACAGAATTAATACATGATACAAGTGGCATCCAGACAGAACTAACTTATACATGATACCAGAGACATCCAGACAGAACTAATACATGATACCAGAGACATCCAGACAGAACTAACTAATACATGATACCAGAGACATCCAGACAGAACTAACTAATACATGATACCAGAGACATCTAGACAGAACTAACTAATACATGATACCAGAGACATCCAGACAGAACTGACTAATACATGATACCAGAAACATCTAGACAGAACTAACTTATACAAGATACCAGAGACATCCAGACAGAACTAACTAATACATGATACCAGAGAGATCCAGGCAGAACTAACTAATACATGATACCAGAGACATCCAGACAGAACTAACTAATACATGATACCAGAGACATCCAGGCAGATCTAACTAATACATGATTCCAGAGACATCCAGACAGAACTAACTAATACATGATACCAGAGACATCCAGACAGAACTAACTAATACATGATACCAGAGACATCCAGACAGAACTAATACATGATGCCAGAGACATCCAGACAGAACTAACTAATACATGATACCAGAGACATCCAGACAGAACTAACTAATACATGATACCAGAGACATCCAGACAGAACTAACTAATACATGATACCAGAGACATCCAGACATATCTAACTAATACATGATACCAGAGACATCCAGACAGAACTAACTAATACATGATACCAGAGACATCCAGACAATACTAACTAATACATGATACCAGAGACATCCAAACAGAACTAACTAATACATGATACCAAAGACATCCAGACAGAACTAATACATGATACCAGAGACATCCAGACAGAACTAACTTATACATGATACCAGAGACATCCAGGCAGAGCTAACTAATACATGATACCAGAGACATCTAGACAGAACTAACTAATACATGATACCAGAGACATCCAGACAGAACTGACTAATACATGATACCAGAGACATCTAGAAAGAACTAACTTATACAAGATACCAGAGACATCCAGACAGAACTACCTAATACATGATACCAGAGACATCCAGACAGAACTAACTAATACATGATACCAGAGACATCCTGACAGAACTAAGACATGATACCAGAGACATCCAGACAGAACTATGTAATACATGATACCAGAGACATCCAGACAGAATTAATACATGATACCAGAGACATCCAGACAGAAATAACTAGTACATGATACCAGGGACATTCAGACAGAACTAACTAGTACATGATACCAGAGACATTCAGACAGAACTAACTAATACATGATACCAGAGACATCCAGACAGAACTAACTAGTACATGATACCAGAGACATCCAGACCGAACTAACTAGTACATGATACCAGAGACATCCAGACAGAACTAACTAGTACATGATACCAGAGACATCCAGACAGAACTAATACATGATACTAGAGACTTCCAGACAGAATTAATACATGATACAAGTGGCATCCAGACAGAACTAACTTATTCATGATACCAGAGACATCCAGACAGAACTAATACATGATACCAGAGACATCCAGACAGAACTAACTAATACATGATACCAGAGACATCCAGACAGAACTAACTAATACATGATACCAGAGACATCCAGACAGAACTAATACATGATGCCAGAGACATCCAGACAGAACTAACTAATACATGATACCAGAGGCATCCAGACAGAACTAACTAATACATGATACCAGAGACATCCAGACAGAACTAATACATGATTCCAGAGACATCCAGGCAGAACTAATACATGATACTAGAGACATCCAGACAGAATTAATACATGATACAAGTGGCATCCAGACAGAACTAACTTATACATGATACCAGAGACATCCAGACAGAACTAATACATGATACCAGAGACATCCAGACAGAACTAACTAATACATGATACCAGAGACATCCAGACAGAACTAACTAATACATGATACCAGAGACATCCAGGCAGATCTAACTAATACATGATTCCAGAGACATCCAGACAGAACTAACTAATACATGATACCAGAGACATCCAGACAGAACTAACTAATACATGATACCAGAGACATCCAGACAGAACTAATACATGATGCCAGAGACATCCAGACAGAACTAACTAATACATGATACCAGAGACATCTAGACAGAACTAACTTTTACATGATATCAGAGACATCCAGACAGAACTAACTAATACATGATACCAGAGAGATCCAGGCAGAACTAACTAATACATGATACCAGAGACATCCAGACAGAACTAACTAATACATGATACCAGAGACATCCAGGCAGATCTAACTAATACATGATTCCAGAGACATCCAGACAGAACTAACTAATACATGATACCAGAGACATCCAGACAGAACTAACTAATACATGATACCAGAGACATCCAGACAGAACTAATACATGATGCCAGAGACATCCAGACAGAACTAACTAATACATGATACCAGAGACATCCAGACAGAACTAACTAATACATGATACCAGAGACATCCAGACAGAACTAACTAATACATGATACCAGAGACATCCAGACATATCTAACTAATACATGATACCAGAGACATCCAGACAGAACTAACTAATCCATGATACCAGAGACATCCAGACAATACTAACTAATACATGATACCAGAGACATCCAAACAGAACTAACTAATACATGATACCAAAGACATCCAGACAGAACTAATACATGATACCAGAGACATCCAGACAGAACTAACTTATACATGATACCAGAGACATCCAGGCAGAACTAACTAATACATGATACCAGAGACATCTAGACAGAACTAACTAATACATGATACCAGAGACATCCAGACAGAACTGACTAATACATGATACCAGAGACATCCAGACATAACTAACTAATACATGATACCAGAGACATCCAGGCAGAACTAACTAATACATGATACCAGAGACATCTAGACAGAACTAACTAATACATGATACCAGAGACATCCAGACAGAACTAACTAGTACATGATACCAGAGACATCCAGACCGAACTAACTAGTACATGATACCAGAGACATCCAGACAGAACTAACTAGTACATGATACCAGAGTCATCCAGACAGAACTAACTAATACATTATACCAGAGACATCCAGACATAACTAATATATGATACCAGAGACATCCAGACAGAACTAACTAGTACATGATACCAGAGACATCCAGACAGAACTAATACATGATTCCAGAGACATCCAGGCAAAACTAATACATGATACCAGAGACATCCAGACAGAATTAATACATGATACAAGTGGCATCCAGACAGAACTAACTTATACATGATACCAGAGACATCCAGACAGAACTAATACATGATACCAGAGACATCCAGACAGAACTAACTAATACATGATACCAGAGACATCCAGACAGAACTAACTAATACATGATACCAGAGACATCTAGACAGAACTAACTAATACATGATACCAGAGACATCCAGACAGAACTGACTAATACATGATACCAGAAACATCTAGACAGAACTAACTTATACAAGATACCAGAGACATCCAGACAGAACTAACTAATACATGATACCAGAGACATCCTGACCGAACTAAGACATGATACCAGAGACATCCAGACAGAACTATGTAATACATGATACCAGAGACATCCAGACAGAATTAATACATGATACCAGAGACATCCAGACAGAAATAACTAGTACATGATACCAGGGACATTCAGACAGAACCAACTAGTACATGATACCAGAGACATTCAGACAGAACTAACTAATACATGATACCAGAGACATCCAGACAGAACTAACTAGTACATGATACCAGAGACATCCAGACAGAACTAACTAGTACATGATACCAGAGACATCCAGACAGAACTAACTAGTACATGATACCAGAGACATCCAGACAGAACTAATACATGATACTAGAGACTTCCAGACAGAATTAATACATGATACAAGTGGCATCCAGACAGAACTAACTTATACATGATACCAGAGACATCCAGACAGAACTAATACATGATACCAGAGACATCCAGACAGAACTAACTTATACATGATACCAGAGACATCCAGGCAGAACTAACTAATACATGATACCAGAGACATCTAGACAGAACTAACTAATACATGATACCAGAGACATCCAGACAGAACTGACTAATACATGATACCAGAGACATCTAGAAAGAACTAACTTATACAAGATACCAGAGACATCCAGACAGAACTACCTAATACATGATACCAGAGACATCCAGACAGAACTAACTAATACATGATACCAGAGACATCCTGACAGAACTAAGACATGATACCAGAGACATCCAGACAGAACTATGTAATACATGATACCAGAGACATCCAGACAGAATTAATACATGATACCAGAGACATCCAGACAGAAATAACTAGTACATGATACCAGGGACATTCAGACAGAACTAACTAGTACATGATACCAGAGACATCCAGACCGAACTAACTAGTACATGATACCAGAGACATCCAGACAGAACTAACTAGTACATGATACCAGAGTCATCCAGACAGAACTAACTAATACATTATACCAGAGACATCCAGACATAACTAATATATGATACCAGAGACATCCAGACAGAACTAACTAGTACATGATACCAGAGACATCCAGACAGAACTAATACATGATTCCAGAGACATCCAGGCAAAACTAATACATGATACCAGAGACATCCAGACAGAATTAATACATGATACAAGTGGCATCCAGACAGAACTAACTTATACATGATACCAGAGACATCCAGACAGAACTAATACATGATACCAGAGACATCCAGACAGAACTAACTAATACATGATACCAGAGACATCCAGACAGAACTAACTAATACATGATACCAGAGACATCTAGACAGAACTAACTAATACATGATACCAGAGACATCCAGACAGAACTGACTAATACATGATACCAGAAACATCTAGACAGAACTAACTTATACAAGATACCAGAGACATCCAGACAGAACTAACTAATACATGATACCAGAGACATCCTGACCGAACTAAGACATGATACCAGAGACATCCAGACAGAACTATGTAATACATGATACCAGAGACATCCAGACAGAATTAATACATGATACCAGAGACATCCAGACAGAAATAACTAGTACATGATACCAGGGACATTCAGACAGAACCAACTAGTACATGATACCAGAGACATTCAGACAGAACTAACTAATACATGATACCAGAGACATCCAGACAGAACTAACTAGTACATGATACCAGAGACATCCAGACAGAACTAACTAGTACATGATACCAGAGACATCCAGACAGAACTAACTAGTACATGATACCAGAGACATCCAGACAGAACTAATACATGATACTAGAGACTTCCAGACAGAATTAATACATGATACAAGTGGCATCCAGACAGAACTAACTTATACATGATACCAGAGACATCCAGACAGAACTAATACATGATACCAGAGACATCCAGACAGAACTAACTTATACATGATACCAGAGACATCCAGGCAGAACTAACTAATACATGATACCAGAGACATCTAGACAGAACTAACTAATACATGATACCAGAGACATCCAGACAGAACTGACTAATACATGATACCAGAGACATCTAGAAAGAACTAACTTATACAAGATACCAGAGACATCCAGACAGAACTACCTAATACATGATACCAGAGACATCCAGACAGAACTAACTAATACATGATACCAGAGACATCCTGACAGAACTAAGACATGATACCAGAGACATCCAGACAGAACTATGTAATACATGATACCAGAGACATCCAGACAGAATTAATACATGATACCAGAGACATCCAGACAGAAATAACTAGTACATGATACCAGGGACATTCAGACAGAACTAACTAGTACATGATACCAGAGACATTCAGACAGAACTAACTAATACATGATACCAGAGACATCCAGACAGAACTAACTAGTACATGATACCAGAGACATCCAGACCGAACTAACTAGTACATGATACCAGAGACATCCAGACAGAACTAACTAGTACATGATACCAGAGTCATCCAGACAGAACTAACTAATACATTATACCAGAGACATCCAGACATAACTAATATATGATACCAGAGACATCCAGACAGAACTAACTAGTACATGATACCAGAGACATCCAGACAGAACTAATACATGATTCCAGAGACATCCAGGCAAAACTAATACATGATACCAGAGACATCCAGACAGAATTAATACATGATACAAGTGGCATCCAGACAGAACTAACTTATACATGATACCAGAGACATCCAGACAGAACTAATACATGATACCAGAGACATCCAGACAGAACTAACTAATACATGATACCAGAGACATCCAGACAGAACTAACTAATACATGATACCAGAGACATCTAGACAGAACTAACTAATACATGATACCAGAGACATCCAGACAGAACTGACTAATACATGATACCAGAAACATCTAGACAGAACTAACTTATACAAGATACCAGAGACATCCAGACAGAACTAACTAATACATGATACCAGAGACATCCTGACCGAACTAAGACATGATACCAGAGACATCCAGACAGAACTATGTAATACATGATACCAGAGACATCCAGACAGAATTAATACATGATACCAGAGACATCCAGACAGAAATAACTAGTACATGATACCAGGGACATTCAGACAGAACCAACTAGTACATGATACCAGAGACATTCAGACAGAACTAACTAATACATGATACCAGAGACATCCAGACAGAACTAACTAGTACATGATACCAGAGACATCCAGACAGAACTAACTAGTACATGATACCAGAGACATCCAGACAGAACTAACTAGTACATGATACCAGAGACATCCAGACAGAACTAATACATGATACTAGAGACTTCCAGACAGAATTAATACATGATACAAGTGGCATCCAGACAGAACTAACTTATACATGATACCAGAGACATCCAGACAGAACTAATACATGATACCAGAGACATCCAGACAGAACTAACTTATACATGATACCAGAGACATCCAGGCAGAACTAACTAATACATGATACCAGAGACATCTAGACAGAACTAACTAATACATGATACCAGAGACATCCAGACAGAACTGACTAATACATGATACCAGAGACATCTAGAAAGAACTAACTTATACAAGATACCAGAGACATCCAGACAGAACTACCTAATACATGATACCAGAGACATCCAGACAGAACTAACTAATACATGATACCAGAGACATCCTGACAGAACTAAGACATGATACCAGAGACATCCAGACAGAACTATGTAATACATGATACCAGAGACATCCAGACAGAATTAATACATGATACCAGAGACATCCAGACAGAAATAACTAGTACATGATACCAGGGACATTCAGACAGAACTAACTAGTACATGATACCAGAGACATTCAGACAGAACTAACTAATACATGATACCAGAGACATCCAGACAGAACTAACTAGTACATGATACCAGAGACATCCAGACCGAACTAACTAGTACATGATACCAGAGACATCCAGACAGAACTAACTAGTACATGATACCAGAGTCATCCAGACAGAACTAACTAATACATTATACCAGAGACATCCAGACATAACTAATATATGATACCAGAGACATCCAGACAGAACTAACTAGTACATGATACCAGAGACATCCAGACAGAACTAATACATGATTCCAGAGACATCCAGGCAAAACTAATACATGATACCAGAGACATCCAGACAGAATTAATACATGATACAAGTGGCATCCAGACAGAACTAACTTATACATGATACCAGAGACATCCAGACAGAACTAATACATGATACCAGAGACATCCAGACAGAACTAACTAATACATGATACCAGAGACATCCAGACAGAACTAACTAATACATGATACCAGAGACATCTAGACAGAACTAACTAATACATGATACCAGAGACATCCAGACAGAACTGACTAATACATGATACCAGAAACATCTAGACAGAACTAACTTATACAAGATACCAGAGACATCCAGACAGAACTACCTAATACATGATACCAGAGACATCCAGACAGAACTAACTAATACATGATACCAGAGACATCCTGACAGAACTAAGACATGATACCAGAGACATCCAGACAGAACTATGTAATACATGATACCAGAGACATCCAGACAGAATTAATACATGATACCAGAGACATCCAGACAGAAATAACTAGTACATGATACCAGGGACATTCAGACAGAACTAACTAGTACATGATACCAGAGACATTCAGACAGAACTAACTAATACATGATACCAGAGACATCCAGACAGAACTAACTAGTACATGATACCAGAGACATCCAGACCGAACTAACTAGTACATGATACCAGAGACATCCAGACAGAACTAACTAGTACATGATACCAGAGTCATCCAGACAGAACTAACTAATACATTATACCAGAGACATCCAGACATAACTAATATATGATACCAGAGACATCCAGACAGAACTAACTAGTACATGATACCAGAGACATCCAGACAGAACTAATACATGATTCCAGAGACATCCAGGCAAAACTAATACATGATACCAGAGACATCCAGACAGAATTAATACATGATACAAGTGGCATCCAGACAGAACTAACTTATACATGATACCAGAGACATCCAGACAGAACTAATACATGATACCAGAGACATCCAGACAGAACTAACTAATACATGATACCAGAGACATCCAGACAGAACTAACTAATACATGATACCAGAGACATCTAGACAGAACTAACTAATACATGATACCAGAGACATCCAGACAGAACTGACTAATACATGATACCAGAAACATCTAGACAGAACTAACTTATACAAGATACCAGAGACATCCAGACAGAACTAACTAATACATGATACCAGAGACATCCTGACCGAACTAAGACATGATACCAGAGACATCCAGACAGAACTATGTAATACATGATACCAGAGACATCCAGACAGAATTAATACATGATACCAGAGACATCCAGACAGAAATAACTAGTACATGATACCAGGGACATTCAGACAGAACTAACTAATACATGATACCAGAGACATCCAGACAGAACTAACTAGTACATGATACCAGAGACATCCAGACCGAACTAACTAGTACATGATACCAGAGACATCCAGACAGAACTAACTAGTACATGATACCAGAGACATCCAGACAGAACTAATACATGATACTAGAGACTTCCAGACAGAATTAATACATGATACAAGTGGCATCCAGACAGAACTAACTTATACATGATACCAGAGACATCCAGACAGAACTAATACATGATACCAGAGACATCCAGACAGAACTAACTAATACATGATACCAGAGACATCCAGACAGAACTAACTAATACATGATACCAGAGACATCCAGACAGAACTAATACATGATGCCAGAGACATCCAGACAGAACTAACTAATACATGATACCAGAGGCATCCAGACAGAACTAACTAATACATGATACCAGAGACATCCAGACAGAACTAATACATGATTCCAGAGACATCCAGGCAGAACTAATACATGATACTAGAGACATCCAGACAGAATTAATACATGATACAAGTGGCATCCAGACAGAACTAACTTATACATGATACCAGAGACATCCAGACAGAACTAATACATGATACCAGAGACATCCAGACAGAACTAACTAATACATGATACCAGAGACATCCAGACAGAACTAACTAATACATGATACCAGAGACATCCAGGCAGATCTAACTAATACATGATTCCAGAGACATCCAGACAGAACTAACTAATACATGATACCAGAGACATCCAGACAGAACTAACTAATACATGATACCAGAGACATCCAGACAGAACTAATACATGATGCCAGAGACATCCAGACAGAACTAACTAATACATGATACCAGAGACATCTAGACAGAACTAACTTTTACATGATATCAGAGACATCCAGACAGAACTAACTAATACATGATACCAGAGAGATCCAGGCAGAACTAACTAATACATGATACCAGAGACATCCAGACAGAACTAACTAATACATGATACCAGAGACATCCAGGCAGATCTAACTAATACATGATTCCAGAGACATCCAGACAGAACTAACTAATACATGATACCAGAGACATCCAGACAGAACTAACTAATACATGATACCAGAGACATCCAGACAGAACTAATACATGATGCCAGAGACATCCAGACAGAACTAACTAATACATGATACCAGAGACATCCAGACAGAACTAACTAATACATGATACCAGAGACATCCAGACAGAACTAACTAATACATGATACCAGAGACATCCAGACATATCTAACTAATACATGATACCAGAGACATCCAGACAGAACTAACTAATACATGATACCAGAGACATCTAGACAGAACTAACTAATACATGATACCAGAGACATCCAGACAGAACTGACTAATACATGATACCAGAAACATCTAGACAGAACTAACTTATACAAGATACCAGAGACATCCAGACAGAACTACCTAATACATGATACCAGAGACATCCAGACAGAACTAACTAATACATGATACCAGAGACATCCTGACAGAACTAAGACATGATACCAGAGACATCCAGACAGAACTATGTAATACATGATACCAGAGACATCCAGACAGAATTAATACATGATACCAGAGACATCCAGACAGAAATAACTAGTACATGATACCAGGGACATTCAGACAGAACTAACTAGTACATGATACCAGAGACATTCAGACAGAACTAACTAATACATGATACCAGAGACATCCAGACAGAACTAACTAGTACATGATACCAGAGACATCCAGACCGAACTAACTAGTACATGATACCAGAGACATCCAGACAGAACTAACTAGTACATGATACCAGAGTCATCCAGACAGAACTAACTAATACATTATACCAGAGACATCCAGACATAACTAATATATGATACCAGAGACATCCAGACAGAACTAACTAGTACATGATACCAGAGACATCCAGACAGAACTAATACATGATTCCAGAGACATCCAGGCAAAACTAATACATGATACCAGAGACATCCAGACAGAATTAATACATGATACAAGTGGCATCCAGACAGAACTAACTTATACATGATACCAGAGACATCCAGACAGAACTAATACATGATACCAGAGACATCCAGACAGAACTAACTAATACATGATACCAGAGACATCCAGACAGAACTAACTAATACATGATACCAGAGACATCTAGACAGAACTAACTAATACATGATACCAGAGACATCCAGACAGAACTGACTAATACATGATACCAGAAACATCTAGACAGAACTAACTTATACAAGATACCAGAGACATCCAGACAGAACTAACTAATACATGATACCAGAGACATCCTGACCGAACTAAGACATGATACCAGAGACATCCAGACAGAACTATGTAATACATGATACCAGAGACATCCAGACAGAATTAATACATGATACCAGAGACATCCAGACAGAAATAACTAGTACATGATACCAGGGACATTCAGACAGAACCAACTAGTACATGATACCAGAGACATTCAGACAGAACTAACTAATACATGATACCAGAGACATCCAGACAGAACTAACTAGTACATGATACCAGAGACATCCAGACCGAACTAACTAGTACATGATACCAGAGACATCCAGACAGAACTAACTAGTACATGATACCAGAGACATCCAGACAGAACTAATACATGATACTAGAGACTTCCAGACAGAATTAATACATGATACAAGTGGCATCCAGACAGAACTAACTTATACATGATACCAGAGACATCCAGACAGAACTAATACATGATACCAGAGACATCCAGACAGAACTAACTAATACATGATACCAGAGACATCCAGACAGAACTAACTAATACATGATACCAGAGACATCCAGACAGAACTAATACATGATGCCAGAGACATCCAGACAGAACTAACTAATACATGATACCAGAGGCATCCAGACAGAACTAACTAATACATGATACCAGAGACATCCAGACAGAACTAATACATGATTCCAGAGACATCCAGGCAGAACTAATACATGATACTAGAGACATCCAGACAGAATTAATACATGATACAAGTGGCATCCAGACAGAACTAACTTATACATGATACCAGAGACATCCAGACAGAACTAATACATGATACCAGAGACATCCAGACAGAACTAACTAATACATGATACCAGAGACATCCAGACAGAACTAACTAATACATGATACCAGAGACATCCAGGCAGATCTAACTAATACATGATTCCAGAGACATCCAGACAGAACTAACTAATACATGATACCAGAGACATCCAGACAGAACTAACTAATACATGATACCAGAGACATCCAGACAGAACTAATACATGATGCCAGAGACATCCAGACAGAACTAACTAATACATGATACCAGAGACATCTAGACAGAACTAACTTTTACATGATATCAGAGACATCCAGACAGAACTAACTAATACATGATACCAGAGAGATCCAGGCAGAACTAACTAATACATGATACCAGAGACATCCAGACAGAACTAACTAATACATGATACCAGAGACATCCAGGCAGATCTAACTAATACATGATTCCAGAGACATCCAGACAGAACTAACTAATACATGATACCAGAGACATCCAGACAGAACTAACTAATACATGATACCAGAGACATCCAGACAGAACTAATACATGATGCCAGAGACATCCAGACAGAACTAACTAATACATGATACCAGAGACATCCAGACAGAACTAACTAATACATGATACCAGAGACATCCAGACAGAACTAACTAATACATGATACCAGAGACATCCAGACATATCTAACTAATACATGATACCAGAGACATCCAGACAGAACTAACTAATACATGATACCAGAGACATCCAGACAGAACTAATACATGATACCAGAGACATCCAGACAGAACTAACTAATACATGATACCAGAGACATCCAGACAGAACTAACTAATACATGATACCAGAGACATCCAGACAGAACTAATACATGATGCCAGAGACATCCAGACAGAACTAACTAATACATGATACCAGAGGCATCCAGACAGAACTAACTAATACATGATACCAGAGACATCCAGACAGAACTAATACATGATTCCAGAGACATCCAGGCAGAACTAATACATGATACTAGAGACATCCAGACAGAATTAATACATGATACAAGTGGCATCCAGACAGAACTAACTTATACATGATACCAGAGACATCCAGACAGAACTAATACATGATACCAGAGACATCCAGACAGAACTAACTAATACATGATACCAGAGACATCCAGACAGAACTAACTAATACATGATACCAGAGACATCCAGGCAGATCTAACTAATACATGATTCCAGAGACATCCAGACAGAACTAACTAATACATGATACCAGAGACATCCAGACAGAACTAACTAATACATGATACCAGAGACATCCAGACAGAACTAATACATGATGCCAGAGACATCCAGACAGAACTAACTAATACATGATACCAGAGACATCTAGACAGAACTAACTTTTACATGATATCAGAGACATCCAGACAGAACTAACTAATACATGATACCAGAGAGATCCAGGCAGAACTAACTAATACATGATACCAGAGACATCCAGACAGAACTAACTAATACATGATACCAGAGACATCCAGGCAGATCTAACTAATACATGATTCCAGAGACATCCAGACAGAACTAACTAATACATGATACCAGAGACATCCAGACAGAACTAACTAATACATGATACCAGAGACATCCAGACAGAACTAATACATGATGCCAGAGACATCCAGACAGAACTAACTAATACATGATACCAGAGACATCCAGACAGAACTAACTAATACATGATACCAGAGACATCCAGACAGAACTAACTAATACATGATACCAGAGACATCCAGACATATCTAACTAATACATGATACCAGAGACATCCAGACAGAACTAACTAATACATGATACCAGAGACATCTAGACAGAACTAACTAATACATGATACCAGAGACATCCAGACAGAACTGACTAATACATGATACCAGAAACATCTAGACAGAACTAACTTATACAAGATACCAGAGACATCCAGACAGAACTACCTAATACATGATACCAGAGACATCCAGACAGAACTAACTAATACATGATACCAGAGACATCCTGACAGAACTAAGACATGATACCAGAGACATCCAGACAGAACTATGTAATACATGATACCAGAGACATCCAGACAGAATTAATACATGATACCAGAGACATCCAGACAGAAATAACTAGTACATGATACCAGGGACATTCAGACAGAACTAACTAGTACATGATACCAGAGACATTCAGACAGAACTAACTAATACATGATACCAGAGACATCCAGACAGAACTAACTAGTACATGATACCAGAGACATCCAGACCGAACTAACTAGTACATGATACCAGAGACATCCAGACAGAACTAACTAGTACATGATACCAGAGTCATCCAGACAGAACTAACTAATACATTATACCAGAGACATCCAGACATAACTAATATATGATACCAGAGACATCCAGACAGAACTAACTAGTACATGATACCAGAGACATCCAGACAGAACTAATACATGATTCCAGAGACATCCAGGCAAAACTAATACATGATACCAGAGACATCCAGACAGAATTAATACATGATACAAGTGGCATCCAGACAGAACTAACTTATACATGATACCAGAGACATCCAGACAGAACTAATACATGATACCAGAGACATCCAGACAGAACTAACTAATACATGATACCAGAGACATCCAGACAGAACTAACTAATACATGATACCAGAGACATCTAGACAGAACTAACTAATACATGATACCAGAGACATCCAGACAGAACTGACTAATACATGATACCAGAAACATCTAGACAGAACTAACTTATACAAGATACCAGAGACATCCAGACAGAACTAACTAATACATGATACCAGAGACATCCTGACCGAACTAAGACATGATACCAGAGACATCCAGACAGAACTATGTAATACATGATACCAGAGACATCCAGACAGAATTAATACATGATACCAGAGACATCCAGACAGAAATAACTAGTACATGATACCAGGGACATTCAGACAGAACCAACTAGTACATGATACCAGAGACATTCAGACAGAACTAACTAATACATGATACCAGAGACATCCAGACAGAACTAACTAGTACATGATACCAGAGACATCCAGACCGAACTAACTAGTACATGATACCAGAGACATCCAGACAGAACTAACTAGTACATGATACCAGAGACATCCAGACAGAACTAATACATGATACTAGAGACTTCCAGACAGAATTAATACATGATACAAGTGGCATCCAGACAGAACTAACTTATACATGATACCAGAGACATCCAGACAGAACTAATACATGATACCAGAGACATCCAGACAGAACTAACTAATACATGATACCAGAGACATCCAGACAGAACTAACTAATACATGATACCAGAGACATCCAGACAGAACTAATACATGATGCCAGAGACATCCAGACAGAACTAACTAATACATGATACCAGAGGCATCCAGACAGAACTAACTAATACATGATACCAGAGACATCCAGACAGAACTAATACATGATTCCAGAGACATCCAGGCAGAACTAATACATGATACTAGAGACATCCAGACAGAATTAATACATGATACAAGTGGCATCCAGACAGAACTAACTTATACATGATACCAGAGACATCCAGACAGAACTAATACATGATACCAGAGACATCCAGACAGAACTAACTAATACATGATACCAGAGACATCCAGACAGAACTAACTAATACATGATACCAGAGACATCCAGGCAGATCTAACTAATACATGATTCCAGAGACATCCAGACAGAACTAACTAATACATGATACCAGAGACATCCAGACAGAACTAACTAATACATGATACCAGAGACATCCAGACAGAACTAATACATGATGCCAGAGACATCCAGACAGAACTAACTAATACATGATACCAGAGACATCTAGACAGAACTAACTTTTACATGATATCAGAGACATCCAGACAGAACTAACTAATACATGATACCAGAGAGATCCAGGCAGAACTAACTAATACATGATACCAGAGACATCCAGACAGAACTAACTAATACATGATACCAGAGACATCCAGGCAGATCTAACTAATACATGATTCCAGAGACATCCAGACAGAACTAACTAATACATGATACCAGAGACATCCAGACAGAACTAACTAATACATGATACCAGAGACATCCAGACAGAACTAATACATGATGCCAGAGACATCCAGACAGAACTAACTAATACATGATACCAGAGACATCCAGACAGAACTAACTAATACATGATACCAGAGACATCCAGACAGAACTAACTAATACATGATACCAGAGACATCCAGACATATCTAACTAATACATGATACCAGAGACATCCAGACAGAACTAACTAATACATGATACCAGAGACATCCAGACAATACTAACTAATACATGATACCAGAGACATCCAAACAGAACTAACTAATACATGATACCAAAGACATCCAGACAGAACTAATACATGATACCAGAGACATCCAGACAGAACTAACTTATACATGATACCAGAGACATCCAGGCAGAACTAACTAATACATGATAGCAGAGACATCTAGACAGAACTAACTAATACATGATACCAGAGACATCCAGACAGAACTGACTAATACATGATACCAGAGACATCTAGAAAGAACTAACTTATACAAGATACCAGAGACATCCAGACAGAACTACCTAATACATGATACCAGAGACATCCAGACAGAACTAACTAATACATGATACCAGAGACATCCTGACAGAACTAAGACATGATACCAGAGACATCCAGACAGAACTATGTAATACATGATACCAGAGACATCCAGACAGAATTAATACATGATACCAGAGACATCCAGACAGAAATAACTAGTACATGATACCAGGGACATTCAGACAGAACTAACTAGTACATGATACCAGAGACATTCAGACAGAACTAACTAATACATGATACCAGAGACATCCAGACAGAACTAACTAGTACATGATACCAGAGACATCCAGACCGAACTAACTAGTACATGATACCAGAGACATCCAGACAGAACTAACTAGTACATGATACCAGAGTCATCCAGACAGAACTAACTAATACATTATACCAGAGACATCCAGACATAACTAATATATGATACCAGAGACATCCAGACAGAACTAATACATGATTCCAGAGACATCCAGGCAAAACTAATACATGATACCAGAGACATCCAGACAGAATTAATACATGATACAAGTGGCATCCAGACAGAACTAACTTATACATGATACCAGAGACATCCAGACAGAACTAATACATGATACCAGAGACATCCAGACAGAACTAACTAATACATGATACCAGAGACATCCAGACAGAACTAACTAATACATGATACCAGAGACATCTAGACAGAACTAACTAATACATGATACCAGAGACATCCAGACAGAACTGACTAATACATGATACCAGAAACAACTAGACAGAACTAACTTATACAAGATACCAGAGACATCCAGACAGAACTAACTAATACATGATACCAGAGACATCCTGACCGAACTAAGACATGATACCAGAGACATCCAGACAGAACTATGTAATACATGATACCAGAGACATCCAGACAGAATTAATACATGATACCAGAGACATCCAGACAGAAATAACTAGTACATGATACCAGGGACATTCAGACAGAACCAACTAGTACATGATACCAGAGACATTCAGACAGAACTAACTAATACATGATACCAGAGACATCCAGACAGAACTAACTAGTACATGATACCAGAGACATCCAGACCGAACTAACTAGTACATGATACCAGAGACATCCAGACAGAACTAACTAGTACATGATACCAGAGACATCCAGACAGAACTAATACATGATACTAGAGACTTCCAGACAGAATTAATACATGATACAAGTGGCATCCAGACAGAACTAACTTATACATGATACCAGAGACATCCAGACAGAACTAATACATGATACCAGAGACATCCAGACAGAACTAACTAATACATGATACCAGAGACATCCAGACAGAACTAACTAATACATGATACCAGAGACATCCAGACAGAACTAATACATGATGCCAGAGACATCCAGACAGAACTAACTAATACATGATACCAGAGGCATCCAGACAGAACTAACTAATACATGATACCAGAGACATCCAGACAGAACTAACTAATACATGATACCAGAGACATCCAGACAGAACTAATACATGATGCCAGAGACATCCAGACAGAACTAACTAATACATGATACCAGAGGCATCCAGACAGAACTAACTAATACATGATACCAGAGACATCCAGACAGAACTAATACATGATTCCAGAGACATCCAGGCAGAACTAATACATGATACTAGAGACATCCAGACAGAATTAATACATGATACAAGTGGCATCCAGACAGAACTAACTTATACATGATACCAGAGACATCCAGACAGAACTAATACATGATACCAGAGACATCCAGACAGAACTAACTAATACATGATACCAGAGACATCCAGACAGAACTAACTAATACATGATACCAGAGACATCCAGGCAGATCTAACTAATACATGATTCCAGAGACATCCAGACAGAACTAACTAATACATGATACCAGAGACATCCAGACAGAACTAACTAATACATGATACCAGAGACATCCAGACAGAACTAATACATGATGCCAGAGACATCCAGACAGAACTAACTAATACATGATACCAGAGACATCTAGACAGAACTAACTTTTACATGATATCAGAGACATCCAGACAGAACTAACTAATACATGATACCAGAGAGATCCAGGCAGAACTAACTAATACATGATACCAGAGACATCCAGACAGAACTAACTAATACATGATACCAGAGACATCCAGGCAGATCTAACTAATACATGATTCCAGAGACATCCAGACAGAACTAACTAATACATGATACCAGAGACATCCAGACAGAACTAACTAATACATGATACCAGAGACATCCAGACAGAACTAATACATGATGCCAGAGACATCCAGACAGAACTAACTAATACATGATACCAGAGACATCCAGACAGAACTAACTAATACATGATACCAGAGACATCCAGACAGAACTAACTAATACATGATACCAGAGACATCCAGACATATCTAACTAATACATGATACCAGAGACATCCAGACAGAACTAACTAATACATGATACCAGAGACATCCAGACAATACTAACTAATACATGATACCAGAGACATCCAAACAGAACTAACTAATACATGATACCAAAGACATCCAGACAGAACTAATACATGATACCAGAGACATCCAGACAGAACTAACTTATACATGATACCAGAGACATCCAGGCAGAACTAACTAATACATGATAGCAGAGACATCTAGACAGAACTAACTAATACATGATACCAGAGACATCCAGACAGAACTGACTAATACATGATACCAGAGACATCTAGAAAGAACTAACTTATACAAGATACCAGAGACATCCAGACAGAACTACCTAATACATGATACCAGAGACATCCAGACAGAACTAACTAATACATGATACCAGAGACATCCTGACAGAACTAAGACATGATACCAGAGACATCCAGACAGAACTATGTAATACATGATACCAGAGACATCCAGACAGAATTAATACATGATACCAGAGACATCCAGACAGAAATAACTAGTACATGATACCAGGGACATTCAGACAGAACTAACTAGTACATGATACCAGAGACATTCAGACAGAACTAACTAATACATGATACCAGAGACATCCAGACAGAACTAACTAGTACATGATACCAGAGACATCCAGACCGAACTAACTAGTACATGATACCAGAGACATCCAGACAGAACTAACTAGTACATGATACCAGAGTCATCCAGACAGAACTAACTAATACATTATACCAGAGACATCCAGACATAACTAATATATGATACCAGAGACATCCAGACAGAACTAATACATGATTCCAGAGACATCCAGGCAAAACTAATACATGATACCAGAGACATCCAGACAGAATTAATACATGATACAAGTGGCATCCAGACAGAACTAACTTATACATGATACCAGAGACATCCAGACAGAACTAATACATGATACCAGAGACATCCAGACAGAACTAACTAATACATGATACCAGAGACATCCAGACAGAACTAACTAATACATGATACCAGAGACATCTAGACAGAACTAACTAATACATGATACCAGAGACATCCAGACAGAACTGACTAATACATGATACCAGAAACAACTAGACAGAACTAACTTATACAAGATACCAGAGACATCCAGACAGAACTAACTAATACATGATACCAGAGACATCCTGACCGAACTAAGACATGATACCAGAGACATCCAGACAGAACTATGTAATACATGATACCAGAGACATCCAGACAGAATTAATACATGATACCAGAGACATCCAGACAGAAATAACTAGTACATGATACCAGGGACATTCAGACAGAACCAACTAGTACATGATACCAGAGACATTCAGACAGAACTAACTAATACATGATACCAGAGACATCCAGACAGAACTAACTAGTACATGATACCAGAGACATCCAGACCGAACTAACTAGTACATGATACCAGAGACATCCAGACAGAACTAACTAGTACATGATACCAGAGACATCCAGACAGAACTAATACATGATACTAGAGACTTCCAGACAGAATTAATACATGATACAAGTGGCATCCAGACAGAACTAACTTATACATGATACCAGAGACATCCAGACAGAACTAATACATGATACCAGAGACATCCAGACAGAACTAACTAATACATGATACCAGAGACATCCAGACAGAACTAACTAATACATGATACCAGAGACATCCAGACAGAACTAATACATGATGCCAGAGACATCCAGACAGAACTAACTAATACATGATACCAGAGGCATCCAGACAGAACTAACTAATACATGATACCAGAGACATCCAGACAGAACTAATACATGATTCCAGAGACATCCAGGCAGAACTAATACATGATACTAGAGACATCCAGACAGAATTAATACATGATACAAGTGGCATCCAGACAGAAATAACTTATACATGATACAAGAGACATCCAGACAGAACTAATACATGATACCAGAGACATCCAGACAGAACTAACTAATACATGATACCAGAGACATCCAGACAGAACTAACTAATACATGATACCAGAGACATCCAGACAGAACTAACTAGTACATGATACCAGAGACATCCAGGCCGAACTAACTAGTACATGATACCAGAGACATCCAGACAGAACTAACTAGTACATGATACCAGAGTCATCCAGACAGAACTAACTAATACATTATACCAGAGACATCCAGACATAACTAATATATGATACCAGAGACATCCAGACCGAACTAACTAGTACATGATACCAGAGACATCCAGACAGAACTAATACATGATTCCAGAGACATCTAGACAGAACGAACTAATACATGATACCAGAGACATCCAGACAGAACTAAATAATACATGATACCAGAGACATCCAAACAGAACTAACTAATACATGATACCAGAGACATCCAGGCAGATCTAACTAATACATGATACCAGAGACATCCAGACAGAACTAACTAATACATGATACCAGAGGCATCCAGACAGAACTAACTAATACATGATACCAGAGACATCCAGACAGAACTAATACATGATGCCAGAGACATCCAGACAGAACTAACTAATACATGATTCCAGAGACATCCAGACAGAACTAACTAATACATGATACCAGAGACATCCAGGCAGATCTAACTAATACATGATACCAGAGACATCCAGACAGAACTAACTAATACATGATACCAGAGACATCCAGACAGAACTAATACATGATGCCAGAGACATCCAGACAGAACTAACTAATACATGATACCAGAGACATCCAGACAGAACTAACTAATACATGATACCAGAGACATCCAGACAGAACTAACTTATACATGATACCAGAGACATACAGACAGAACTAATACATGATACCAGAGACATCTAGACAGAACTAACTTTTACATGATATCAGAGACATCCAGACAGAACTAACTAATACATGATACCAGAGAGATCCAGGCAGAACTAACTAATACATGATACCAGAGACATCCAGACAGAACTAACTAATACATGATACCAGAGACATCCAGGCAGATCTAACTAATACATGATTCCAGAGACATCCAGACAGAACTAACTAATACATGATACCAGAGACATCCAGACAGAACTAACTAATACATGATACCAGAGACATCCAGACAGAACTAATACATGATGCCAGAGACATCCAGACAGAACTAACTAATACATGATACCAGAGACATCCAGACAGAACTAACTAATACATGATACCAGAGACATCCAGACAGAACTAACTAATACATGATACCAGAGACATCCAGACATATCTAACTAATACATGATACCAGAGACATCCAGACAGAACTAACTAATACATGATACCAGAGACATCCAGACAATACTAACTAATACATGATACCAGAGACATCCAAACAGAACTAACTAATACATGATACCAAAGACATCCAGACAGAACTAATACATGATACCAGAGACATCCAGACAGAACTAACTTATACATGATACCAGAGACATACAGACAGAACTAATACATGATACCAGAGACATCTAGACAGAATTAACTTTTACATGATATCAGAGACATCCAGACAGAACTAAATAATACATGATACCAGAGACATCCAGGCAGAACTAACTAATACATGATACCAGAGACATCTAGACAGAACTAACTAATACATGATACCAGAGACATCCAGACAGAACTGACTAATACATGATACCAGAGACATCTAGAAGGAACTAACTTATACAAGATACCAGAGACATCCAGACAGAACTAACTAATACATGATACCAGAGACATCCAGACAGAACTAACTAATACATGATACCAGAGACATCCTGACAGAACTAAGACATGATACCAGAGACATCCAGACAGAACTATGTAATACATGATACCAGAGACATCCAGACAGAATTAATACATGATACCAGAGACATCCAGACAGAAATAACTAGTACATGATACCAGGGACATTCAGACAGAACTAACTAGTACATGATACCAGAGACATTCAGACAGAACTAACTAATACATGATACCAGAGACATCCAGACAGAACTAACTAGTACATGATACCAGAGACATCCAGACCGAACTAACTAGTACATGATACCAGAGACATCCAGACAGAACTAACTAGTACATGATACCAGAGTCATCCAGACAGAACTAACTAATACATTATACCAGAGACATCCAGACATAACTAATATATGATACCAGAGCCATCCAGACAGAACTAACTAGTACATGATACCAGAGACATCCAGACAGAACTAATACATGATTCCAGAGACATCCAGGCAAAACTAATACATGATACCAGAGACATCCAGACAGAATTAATACATGATACAAGTGGCATCCAGACAGAACTAACTTATACATGATACCAGAGACATCCAGACAGAACTAATACATGATACCAGAGACATCCAGACAGAACTAACTAATACATGATACCAGAGACATCCAGACAGAACTAACTAATACATGATACCAGAGACATCTAGACAGAACTAACTAATACATGATACCAGAGACATCCAGACAGAACTGACTAATACATGATACCAGAAACATCTAGACAGAACTAACTAATACATGATACCAGAGACATCCTGACCGAACTAAGACATGATACCAGAGACATCCAGACAGAACTATGTAATACATGATACCAGAGACATCCAGACAGAATTAATACATGATACCAGAGACATCCAGACAGAAATAACTAGTACATGATACCAGGGACATTCAGACAGAACCAACTAGTACATGATACCAGAGACATTCAGACAGAACTAACTAATACATGATACCAGAGACATCCAGACAGAACTAACTAGTACATGATACCAGAGACATCCAGACCGAACTAACTAGTACATGATACCAGAGACATCCAGACAGAACTAACTAGTACATGATACCAGAGTCATCCAGACAGAACTAACTAATACATTATACCAGAGACATCCAGACAGAACTAATACATGATTCCAGAGACATCCAGGCAGAACTAATACATGATACTAGAGACATCCAGACAGAATTAATACATGATACAAGTGGCATCCAGACAGAACTGACTTATACATGATACCAGAGACATCCAGACAGAACTAATACATGATACCAGAGACATCCAGACATAACTAACTAATACATGATACCAGAGACATCCAGACAGAACTAACTAATACATGATACCAGAGACATCCAGACAGAACTAACTAATACATGATTCCAGAGACATCCAGACAGAACTAATACATGATGCCAGAGACATCCAGACAGAACTAACTAATACATGATACCAGAGGCATCCAGACAGAACTAACTAATACATGATACCAGAGACATCCAGACAGAATTAATACATGATACCAGAAACATCCAGACAGAAATAACTAGTACATGATACCAGGGACATTCAGACAGAACTAACTAGTACATGATACCAGAGACATTCAGACAGAACTAACTAATACATGATACCAGAGACATCCAGACAGAACTAACTAGTACATGATACCAGAGACATCCAGACCGAACTAACTAGTACATGATACCAGAGACATCCAGACAGAACTAACTAGTACATGATACCAGAGTCATCCAGACAGAACTAACTAATACATTATACCAGAGACATCCAGACATAACTAATATATGATACCAGAGACATCCAGACAGAACTAACTAGTACATGATGCCAGAGACATCCAGACAGAACTAATACATGATTCCAGAGACATCTAGACAGAACGAACTAATACATGATACCAGAGACATCCAGACAGAACTAAATAATACATGATACCAGAGACATCCAGGCAGAACTAACTAATACATGATACCAGAGACATCCAGACAGAACTAATACATGATACCAGAGACATCCAGACAGAACTAATACATGATACCAGAGACATCCAGACAGAATTAATACATGATACAAGTGGCATCCAGACAGAACTAACTTATACATGATACCAGAGACATCCAGACAGAACTAATACATGATACCAGAGACATCCAGACAGAACTAACTAATACATGATACCAGAGACATCCAGACAGAACTAACTAATACATGATACCGGAGACATCCAGACAGAACTAACTAATACATGATACCAGAGACATCCAGACAGAACTAATACATGATACCAGAGACATCCAGACAGAACTAACTAATACATGATACCAGAGGCATCCAGACAGAACTAACTAATACATGATACCAGAGACATCCAGGCAGATCTAACTAATACATGATACCAGAGACATCCAGACAGAACTAACTAATACATGATACCAGAGACATCCAGACAGAACTAACTAATACATGATTCCAGAGACATCCAGACAGAACTAATACATGATGCCAGAGACATCCAGACAGAACTAACTAATACATGATACCAGAGACATCCAGACAGAACTAACTAATACATGATACCAGAGACATCCAGACAGAACTAACTAATACATGATACCAGAGACATCCAGACATATCTAACTAATACATGATACCAGAGACATCCAGACAGAACTAACTAATACATGATACCAGAGACATCCAGACAATACTAACTAATACATGATACCAGAGACATCCAAACAGAACTAACTAATACATGATACCAAAGACATCCAGACAGAACTAATACATGATACCAGAGACATCCAGACAGAACTAACTTATACATGATACCAGAGACATACAGACAGAACTAATACATGATACCAGAGACATCTAGACAGAACTAACTTTTACATGATACCAGAGACATCCAGACATAACTAGTACATGATACCAGAGACATCCAGACAGAACTAACTAATACATGATACCAGAGACATCCAGACAGAACTAACTAATACATGATACCAGAGACATCCAGGCAGATCTAACTAATACATGATACCAGAGACATCCAGACAGAACTATCTAATACATGATACCAGAGACATCCAGACAGAACTAACTAATACATGATACCAGAGACATCCAGACAGAACTAATACATGATGCCAGAGACATCCAGACAGAACTAACTAATACATGATACCAGAGACATCCAGACAGAACTAACTAATACATGATACCAGAGACATCCAGACAGAACTAACTAATACATGATACCAGAGACATCCAGACATATCTAACTAATACATGATACCAGAGACATCCAGACAGAACTAACTAATACATGATACCAGAGACATCCAGACAATACTAACTAATACATGATACCAGAGACATCCAAACAGAACTAACTAATACATGATACCAAAGACATCCAGACAGAACTAATACATGATACCAGAGACATCCAGACAGAACTAACTTTTACATGATATCAGAGACATCCAGACAGAACTAACTAATACATGATACCAGAGACATCCAGGCAGAACTAACTAATACATGATACCAGAGACATCTAGACAGAACTAACTAATACATGATACCAGAGACATCCAGACAGAACTAACTAATACATGATACCAGAGACATCCAGACAGAACTAACTAATACATGATACCAGAGACATCCAGACAGAACTAACTAATACATGATACCAGAGACATCCAGACAGAACTAATACATGATGCCAGAGACATCCAGACAGAACTAACTAATACATGATACCAGAGACATCCAGACAGAACTAACTAATACATGATACCAGAGACATCCAGACAGAACTAACTTATACATGATACCAGAGACATCCAGGCAGAACTAACTAATACATGATACCAGAGACATCTAGACAGAACTAACTAATACATGATACCAGAGACATCCAGACAGAACTAACTAATACATGATACCAGAGACATCCAGACAGAACTAACTAATACATGATACCAGAGACATCCAGACAGAACTAACTAATACATGATACCAGAGACATCCAGACAGAACTAACTAATACATGATACCAGAGACATCCAGACAGAACTAACTTATACATGATACCAGAGACATCCAGGCAGAACTAACTAATACATGATACCAGAGACATCTAGACAGAACTAACTAATACATGATACCAGAGACATCCAGACAGAACTAACTAATACATGATACCAGAGACATCCAGACAGAACTAACTAATACATGATACCAGAGACATCCAGACAGAACTAACTAATACATGATACCAGAGACATCCAGACAGAACTAACTAATACATGATACCAGAGACATCCAGACAGAACTAACTAATACATGATACCAGAGACATCCAGACATAACTAGTACATGATACCAGAGACATCCAGACAGAACTAACTAATACATGATACCAGAGACATCCAGCCAGAACTAATACATGATACCTGAGACATCCAGCCAGAACTAACTAATACATGATACCAGAGACATCCAGACAGAACTAATACATGATACCAGAGACATCCAGCCAGAACTAACTAATACATGATACCAGAGACATCCAGACAGAACTAATACATGATACCAGAGACATCCAGACAGAACTAACTAATACATGATACCAGAGACATACAGACAGAACTAACTAATACATGATACCAGAGACATCCAGACAGAACTAACTGGTACATGATACCAGAGACATCCAGACAGAACTAACTAGTACATGATACCAGAGACATCCAGGCAGAACTAACTAATACATGATACCAGAGACATCCAGACAGAACTAACTAATACATGATACCAGAGACATCCAGACAGAACTAATACATGATACCAGAGACATCCAGACAGAACTAACTAATACATGATACCAGAGACATCCAGGCAGAACTAACTAATACATGATACCAGAGACATCCAGACAGAACTAACTAATACATGATACCAGAGACCTCCAGACAGAACTAATACATGATACCAGAGACATCCAGACAGAACTAACTAATACATGATACCAGAGACATCCAGGCATATCTAACTAATACATGATACCAGAGACATCCAGACAGAACTAACTTATACATGATACCAGAGACATCCAGACATATCTAACTAATACATGATACCAGAGACATCCAGACAGAACTAACTAATACATGATACCAGAGACATCCAGACATAACTAACTAATACATGATACCAGATACATCCAGACAGAACTAACTAATACATGGTACCAGAGACATCCAGACAGAACTAATACATGATACCAGAGACATCCAGACAGAACTAACTAATACATGATACCAGAGACATCCAGTCAGAACTAACTAATACATGGTATCAGAGACATCCAGACAGAACTAACTAATACATGATACCAGAGACATCCAGACAGAACTAATACATGATACCAGAGACATCCAGACAGAACTAACTAATACATGATACCAGAGACATCCAGACAGAACTAACTAATACATGATACCAGAGACATCCAGACAGAACTAACTAATACATGATACCGGAGACATCCAGACAGAACTAACTAATACATGATACCAGAGACATCCAGACAGAACTAATACATGATACCAGAGACATCCAGACAGAACTAACTAATACATGATACCAGAGGCATCCAGACAGAACTAACTAATACATGATACCAGAGACATCCAGGCAGATCTAACTAATACATGATACCAGAGACATCCAGACAGAACTAACTAATACATGATACTAGAGACATCCAGACAGAACTAACTAATACATGATTCCAGAGACATCCAGACAGAACTAATACATGATGCCAGAGACATCCAGACAGAACTAACTAATACATGATACCAGAGACATCCAGACAGAACTAACTAATACATGATACCAGAGACATCCAGACAGAACTAACTAATACATGATACCAGAGACATCCAGACATATCTAACTAATACATGATACCAGAGACATCCAGACAGAACTAACTAATACATGATACCAGAGACATCCAGACAATACTAACTAATACATGATACCAGAGACATCCAAACAGAACTAACTAATACATGATACCAAAGACATCCAGACAGAACTAATACATGATACCAGAGACATCCAGACAGAACTAACTTATACATGATACCAGAGACATACAGACAGAACTAATACATGATACCAGAGACATCTAGACAGAACTAACTTTTACATGATACCAGAGACATCCAGACATAACTAGTACATGATACCAGAGACATCCAGACAGAACTAACTAATACATGATACCAGAGACATCCAGACAGAACTAACTAATACATGATACCAGAGACATCCAGGCAGATCTAACTAATACATGATACCAGAGACATCCAGACAGAACTATCTAATACATGATACCAGAGACATCCAGACAGAACTAACTAATACATGATACCAGAGACATCCAGACAGAACTAATACATGATGCCAGAGACATCCAGACAGAACTAACTAATACATGATACCAGAGACATCCAGACAGAACTAACTAATACATGATACCAGAGACATCCAGACAGAACTAACTAATACATGATACCAGAGACATCCAGACATATCTAACTAATACATGATACCAGAGACATCCAGACAGAACTAACTAATACATGATACCAGAGACATCCAGACAATACTAACTAATACATGATACCAGAGACATCCAAACAGAACTAACTAATACATGATACCAAAGACATCCAGACAGAACTAATACATGATACCAGAGACATCCAGACAGAACTAACTTTTACATGATATCAGAGACATCCAGACAGAACTAACTAATACATGATACCAGAGACATCCAGGCAGAACTAACTAATACATGATACCAGAGACATCTAGACAGAACTAACTAATACATGATACCAGAGACATCCAGACAGAACTAACTAATACATGATACCAGAGACATCCAGACAGAACTAACTAATACATGATACCAGAGACATCCAGACAGAACTAACTAATACATGATACCAGAGACATCCAGACAGAACTAATACATGATGCCAGAGACATCCAGACAGAACTAACTAATACATGATACCAGAGACATCCAGACAGAACTAACTAATACATGATACCAGAGACATCCAGACAGAACTAACTTATACATGATACCAGAGACATCCAGGCAGAACTAACTAATACATGATACCAGAGACATCTAGACAGAACTAACTAATACATGATACCAGAGACATCCAGACAGAACTAACTAATACATGATACCAGAGACATCCAGACAGAACTAACTAATACATGATACCAGAGACATCCAGACAGAACTAACTAATACATGATACCAGAGACATCCAGACAGAACTAACTAATACATGATACCAGAGACATCCAGACAGAACTAACTTATACATGATACCAGAGACATCCAGGCAGAACTAACTAATACATGATACCAGAGACATCTAGACAGAACTAACTAATACATGATACCAGAGACATCCAGACAGAACTAACTAATACATGATACCAGAGACATCCAGACAGAACTAACTAATACATGATACCAGAGACATCCAGACAGAACTAACTAATACATGATACCAGAGACATCCAGACAGAACTAACTAATACATGATACCAGAGACATCCAGACAGAACTAACTAATACATGATACCAGAGACATCCAGACATAACTAGTACATGATACCAGAGACATCCAGACAGAACTAACTAATACATGATACCAGAGACATCCAGCCAGAACTAATACATGATACCTGAGACATCCAGCCAGAACTAACTAATACATGATACCAGAGACATCCAGACAGAACTAATACATGATACCAGAGACATCCAGCCAGAACTAACTAATACATGATACCAGAGACATCCAGACAGAACTAATACATGATACCAGAGACATCCAGACAGAACTAACTAATACATGATACCAGAGACATACAGACAGAACTAACTAATACATGATACCAGAGACATCCAGACAGAACTAACTGGTACATGATACCAGAGACATCCAGACAGAACTAACTAGTACATGATACCAGAGACATCCAGGCAGAACTAACTAATACATGATACCAGAGACATCCAGACAGAACTAACTAATACATGATACCAGAGACATCCAGACAGAACTAATACATGATACCAGAGACATCCAGACAGAACTAACTAATACATGATACCAGAGACATCCAGGCAGAACTAACTAATACATGATACCAGAGACATCCAGACAGAACTAACTAATACATGATACCAGAGACCTCCAGACAGAACTAATACATGATACCAGAGACATCCAGACAGAACTAACTAATACATGATACCAGAGACATCCAGGCATATCTAACTAATACATGATACCAGAGACATCCAGACAGAACTAACTTATACATGATACCAGAGACATCCAGACATATCTAACTAATACATGATACCAGAGACATCCAGACAGAACTAACTAATACATGATACCAGAGACATCCAGACATAACTAACTAATACATGATACCAGATACATCCAGACAGAACTAACTAATACATGGTACCAGAGACATCCAGACAGAACTAATACATGATACCAGAGACATCCAGACAGAACTAACTAATACATGATACCAGAGACATCCAGTCAGAACTAACTAATACATGGTATCAGAGACATCCAGACAGAACTAACTAATACATGATACCAGAGACATCCAGACAGAACTAATACATGATACCAGAGACATCCAGACAGAACTAACTAATACATGATACCAGAGACATCCAGACAGAACTAACTAATACTGTCATGCTCTGAATTGTTTCACCTGTCCTTGTGATTGTCTCCACCCTTTCCAGGTGTCGCAGATTTTCTCCAGTGTATTTATCCCTGTGTTTCTTGTCTCTCTGTGCCAGTTCGTCTTGTATGTTTGTCAAGTCAACAAGCGTGTTTTTCCCATTCACTTTTCGATAAGTCTTCCCGGTTTTGACCCCTGCCTGACTCTGGACTACTTTTCCGCCTGCCTGATCATCCTGCATGCCCTGACCTTGATTCTGCCTGCCTGATCATCCTGCATGCCCTGACCTTGACTCTGCCTGCCTGATCATCCTGCCTGCCCTGACCTTGATTCTGCCTGCCTGATCATCCTGCCTGCCCTGACCTTGACTCTGCCTGCCTGATCATCCTGCCTGCCCTGACCTTGATTCTGCCTGCCTGATCATCCTGCCTGCCCTGACCTTGATTCTGCCTGCCTGATCATCCTGCCTGCCCTGACCTTGATTCTGCCTGCCCGTCGGTACCTTTTGAATTCTGAAATGGTCTTGACCTTTTTGCCTGTCCACGACCATTCTCTTGCGTTACCCTATTGGATTATTAAATATTGTAAGGCTCCAACCATCTGCCTCCTGTGTGGGTATACTTTGGGTATCGCCTTGTGTCATGATAAATACATGATACCAGAGACAACCAGACAGAACTAACTAATACATGATACCACAGACATCCAGACAGGACTAACTAGTACGTGGTCTAAGGCACTGCATCTCAGTGCTAGAGATGTCACCACAGACCCTGGTTTGATTCCAGGCTCTATCACAGCCGGCTGTGATTGGGAGTCCCATAGGGCGGCACACCGTTGGCCCAGCGTCGTTAGGGTTTGGCTGGGGTAGGCCGTCATTGTAAATAAGAATTTGTTCTTAACTGACTTGCATAGTTAAATTAAAAAGAGGTGGGGAGATCTATCTGTTTTTACTGCATATATATATATAGAGAGAGAGACTAGCTTACGCCAAACTCCATATCACACGAGATGGCTAAGGAGTTTGGTAGAGTCGAGAGGGGGGAGAATATACTTGTGCCACATTTAAAAATTTCATTTTTAATTTGCCCTACAAGTGTAATTTCAATGGAAGTGCAGTGATACGAGGTAAATACGAACAAAACACTTTAAAAGTGAAATACATAACATTGTCGAATATGGTGGTTGTGTAGAGTTGGGAGCTCATGTATTTATATAGAAAAGGTGTTTACATTACTCTCCTCCTTTTCTCTTATTTCTTACCTCTCTCTCTTCCCCTCTGTCCATCCGCCCCTCTGTGTGTGTGAATCTTTGAGCTGCTTCCACACACAAACACAGGGAGTGTGAAAGGCTTGGCAAACTTCAAAGCCTAGGTAGCTGACAGATAGAAGTGTGGGGGGTGGAGATAAGTCCGGCGGATCACAATAGCCCTATTGCACACCTGTGCTGTATGGAGAAGCACTGACGTGGAGAGACACACACACACTCATATCCTTCTCTACTCATGCATATTACTCACATACCTACACATACACTCACACACACACTCACAGTTACATGAACACACGGACACACATACACACACCTATTCATGTTCTTCTCTGCTCTTGCTTAAAGACAGGCCAGCAGTGACCTCTCCCCTCACACGCACACACATTCCCTCTCCCATCCTAACCCCTGACCTGTACACCTGCAGGTGTTGGGGTCTTTGTCTGGGGACATGTGAGATCAGCCCCTCTAAGACCCCACCTCTCTCTCAGGTGTTGGGGGCTCAGGTAAGCGCACACACACACACACACACACACACTCTTACCCTACCATGTATGTGTGCGACGTACACGTAGAAGGTATTCCTCAGGTTGGTTAAGTTTGTAAAACCTTAAGCTTTTCAGACACTTGGCTTTCAGAGAAGGAGGTTCCGTGTTTTGACTGATATGGAGCCCAAGGACAGACAAGCCTGAGGGAGAGAATGAGAAAGATAAAGTGAGATATAGGGGAGGGAGTTACCCTGTCCTGCCCTTGTGTTGGTGTGGGAGACAAAGGCAAGTGCTAAAAGGGTGTATTGATCCTACATGTGTGTGTGTGTGTGTGTGTGTGTGTGTGTGTGTGTGTGTGTGTGTGTGTGTCTCTCCTTGGCTTAGTACATATAAATCATATTTTGTGTTATCATGTTTGTTTTAAATGACACAATTACATTGACCACTCTGAGCCTCTTATCTGAGGGCACACACACGAGCGAGGTGGGGAGTGGTCCAGTCAGATCGCCGCCACCTTACCCCCACTTCCTATTTTTGTTATCCCAACTACCAATGGGATGCCTTGGATGTCAAAGGCAATGGACATTTCTTTCCCCTTTGTTCTCTTATTCTCGCTGTCTCCATTATCTTCTTTGATTCTGTCCTGCTTACTATTTCCTCTCTACTTTTTCTAACCCCTTTCTTAATATCCATTGTCTTTTTTCATTTGATTAATTTCCTTCTTGATTCATCTCTTTCTTTCTCTCCATCCTCTCTTATTTGTCCATCATTTTATGTTGCCGATGTGAGTAAGGCCTTTAAACATGTCAACATTTCACAAGGTTGCAGGGCCAGACGAATTACCAGGACATGTACTCCGAGGATGCACTGACCAACTGGCAAGTGTCTTCACTGACATTTTCAACCTGTCCCTAACCGAGTCTGTAATACCAACATGTTTTAAGCAGACCACCATAGTCCCTGTGCCCAAGAACACCAAAGTAACCTGCCTAAATGACTACCAAACCGTAGAACTCACGTATGTATTCATGAAGTGCTTTGAAAGGCTGGTCATGGCTCACATCAACACCATTATCCCAGAAACCCTAGACCATATCCAATTTGCATACCGCCCCAACAGATCCACAGATGATGCAATCTCTATTGCACTCCACACTGCCCTTTCACACCTGGACAAAAGGAACACCTATGTGAGAATACTATTCATTGACTACAGCTCAGCGTTCAACACCATACTGCCCTCAAAGCACATCACTAAGCTAAGGACCCTGGGACTAAACACCTCCCTCTGCAACTGGATCCTGGACTTCCTAACAGGCTGCCCCCAGGTGGTAAGGATAGCTAACAACACATCTGCCACACTAATCCTAACACAGGGACCCCTCAGGGGTGAGTGCTCAGTCCCCTCCTGTACTCCCTGTTCACCCATGACTGCATGGCCAAGCACGACTCCAACACAATCATTAAATTTTAGACGACACAACCAGTGGTAGGCCTGATCACCGACAATGATGAGACAGCCTATAGGGAGGAGGTCATAGACCTGGCAGTGTGATGCCAGGATTACAACCTCTCCCTCAACATGATCAAGACAGAGGAGATGATTGTGGTCTACAGAAAAAAGGGCCCAAACACACCCCCATTCTCATCGACGGGGCTGTAGTGGAGCAGGTGGAGAGCTTCAAGTTCCTTGGTGTCCACATCACCAACAAACTATCATGGTCAAGGCACACCAAAACAGTCGTGAAGAGGGAACAAAACAAAGCCTATTCCCCCTCAGGAGACTGAAAAGTTTTGGCATGTGACCTCAGAACCTCAGAAAGTTCTACAGCTGCACCATCGAGAGCATCCTGGTTGCATTATCGCCTGGTATGGCAACTGCTCGGCAGAAGGTAGTGTGTACAGCCACGTACATCACTGGGGCCAAGATTCCTGCCATCCAGGACCTCTATACCAGGTGGTGTCAGAGGAAGGCCCATAAAATTGCCAAAGACTCCAGCCACCCGGGACATAGACTGTTCTCTCTGCTACCGAACGGCAAGCGGTACCAGAGTGCCAAGTCTATGTCCAAAAGGCTTCTTAACAGCTTCTACCCCCAAGCCATAAGACTCCTGAACAGCTAATAAAATGGCTACTATTTGCATTGTCCCCAGCCCCCATTTTAACGCTGCTGCTACTCTTTGTTTATTATCCATACATTGTCACTTTACCTCTACCTACATGTACGTATTACCTCAATTACCTTGACTAACCAGTGACCCCGAACATTGACTCTGTACCGGTACCCCCTGTATATAGCCTTGCTATTGTTATTCTATTGTTGCTCCTTAATGATTTGTTATTTTTATATATACAGTTAAAGTCGGAAGTTTACATACACTTAGGTTGGAGTCATTAAAACTTGTTTTTCAACCACTCCACAAATTTCTTGTTAACAAACTATAGTTTTGGCAAGTTGGTTAGGACATCCACTTTGCGCATGACACAAGTATTTTTTCCAACAATTGTTTACAGACAAATTATTTCACATATAATTTACTATATCACAATTCCAGTGGGTCAGAAGTTTACATACACTGAGTTGACTGTGCCTTTAAACAGCTTGGAGAATTCCAGAAAATGATGGCATGGCTTTAGCAGCTTCTGATAGGCTAATTAACATAATTTGAGTCAATTGGAGGTGTACCTGTGGATGTATTTCAAGGCCTACCTTCAAACTCAGTGCCTCTTTGCTTGACATCATGGGAAAATCAAAAGAAATCAGCCAAGACCCCAGGAAAAAACTGTAGACCTCCACAAGTCTGGTTCATCCTTGGGAGTAATTTCCAAATGCCTGAACGTACCACGTTGATCTATACAAACAATAGTACGCAAGTATAAATACCATGGGACCACGCAGCCGTCATACCGCTCAAGAAGGAGATGCATTCTGTCTCCTAGAGATTAACGTACTTTGGTGCGAAAAGTGAAAATCAATCCCAGAACAACAGCAAAGGACCTTGTGAAGATGCTGGAGGAAACAGGCATAAAAGTATCTATATCCACAGTAAAACGAGTCCTATAGCGACATAACCTGAAAGGCAGCTCAGCAAGGAAGAAGCCACTGCTCCAAAACCGCCATAAAATAGCCAGACTACGGTTTGCAACTGCACATGGGGACAAAGATCGTACTTTTTGAAGAAATGTCCTCTGGTCTGATGAAACAAAAATAGAACTGTTTGGCCATAATGACCATCGTTATGTTTGGAGGAAAAAGGGGGAGTCTTGCAAGCTGAAGAACACCATCCCAACCATGAAGCACGGGGGTGACAGCATCATGTTGTGGTGGTGCTTTGCTGCAGGAGGAGCTGGTGCACTTCACAAAATAGATGGCTTCATGAGGGAGGAAAATTACGTGGATATATTGTAGCAACATCTCGAGTCTTCAGTTAAGTTAAAGCTTGGTCGCAAATGGGTCTTCCAATTGTACAATGACCACAAGCATACTTCCAAAGTTGTGACAAAATGGTTTAAGGACAACAAAGTCAAGGTATTGGAGTCACAAAGCCCTGACCTCAATCCCATAGAAAATTTGTGGGCCGAACTGAAAAAGCATGTGCGAGCAAGGAGGCCTACAAACCTGACTCAGTTACACCAGCTCTGTCAGGAGGAATGGGCCAAAATTCACCCAACTTATTGTGGGAAGCTTGTGGAAGGCTACCAAAAACGTTTGACCCAAGGTAAACAATTTAAAGGCAATGCTACCAAATGCTAATTGAGTGTATGTTAACTTCTGACCCACTGGGAATGTGATGTAAGAAATTAAAGCAGAAATAAATCATTCTCTCTACTATTATTCTGACATTTCACATTCTTAAAATAAAGTGGTGATCCTAACTGACCTAAGACAGGGAATTTTTACCAGGCTTAAATGTCAGGAATTTTGAAAAACGGAGTTTAAATGTATTTGGCTAAGGTGTATGTAAACTTCCGACTTCAACTTTTTTTTTACTCCAGTGTATTTAAGTAAACACTTTTTTTTTCTTAAAACTGCATTGTGGATTAATGGCTTGTAAGTAAGCATTTCACTGTAAGGTGAATTTGGTGCATGTGACAAATAACATTTGATTTGATCTGTATTTCTTCCTAGTTTTCATTTAATTTCCCTGTGCTGTGGCCTATCTATCAGCTCTTTTATATAGAGGGCCAGGATATACACTTGTTCACCTGCTCTGAGTTAAGGTTGAGGTTGTTCTAGTGGTCAACAGGGTGGCAGCCGGCAGAGTTGGTATGGACCTGTCTGTCTGTGTCTCAGTCAACACGGTTAGATAGGCCATGGTACATTTCTGTCTGTCTGTCATTCTGAGTCGATTCAACTTGGATATCTTCAGGAGCCTGACATCTGTCTGTGGTCGACATCTGACCAGGTCTTTTCTTTACCTAACCGGCGCCGACAGAGATGGCTGCCTCGCTTCGCGTTCCTAGGAAACTATGCAGTATTTTTTTTGTGTGTGTTATTTCTTACAATGTTACCCCAGGAAATCTTAGGTTTTATTACATAAAGTCAGGAGGAACTATTGCATATAAGAGCAACGTCAACTCACCAACATTACGACCAGGAATACGACTTTCCCAAAGCGGATCCTCTGTTTGGCTTACCACCCAGGACAATGGATCGGATCTCAGCCGACGACCCAAAACAACTGTGCCGTAGAAGGGGCAGACTGAGCGGTCTTCTGGTCAAGCTTCGTGGACGGGCACATCGCGCACCGCTCCCGAGCATACTACTCGCCAATTTCCAGTGTCTTGACAACAAGGTAGACGAAATCCGAGCAAGGGTAGCCTTCCAGAGAGACATCAGAGACTGTACCGTTTTTTGTTTCACGGAAACATGGCTCACTCGAGACACGCTATCGGAGTCGGTACAGCCACCTGTGTTTCTTCACGCATCGCGCCAACAGAAACAAGCATCTCTCTGATAAGAAGAAGGAACTCAAGTCCTTTTGGTCACCTGACTCAAGTCCTTTTGGTCAGAATTCCTCACAATCAAATGCCGACCGCATTATCTACCAAGAGAATTCTCTTCGATCATAATCACAGTCGTGTATATTCCCCCCCAAGCGGAGACATCAACGGCCCTGAAAGAACTTCATTCGACTCTAAGTAAACTGGAAACCACATATCCTGAGGCTGCATTTATTGTAGCTGGGGATTTTAACAAGGCTAATCTGAAAACGATTGTACAACCCGGGCTGGCAAAACCCTGGATCATTGTTATTCTAACTTCCGCGACGCATATAAGACCCTCCCCCGCCCTCCTTTCGGAAAAGCTGACCACAACTCCATTTTGTTGCTCCCAGCCTATAGACAGAGACTAAAACCGGAAGCACCTACGCTCAGGTCTGTTCAACGCTGGTCCGACCAATCGGATTCCACGCTTCAAGATTGCTTCGATCATGTGGACTGGGATATGTTTCGCATAACGTTGAACAACAACATTGATGAATATGCTGATTCGGTGAGCGAGTTTATTAGCAAGTGCATCGGAGATGTTGTACCCACAGCGTCTATTAAAACATTCCCCAACCAGAAACCGTGGATTGATGGCAGCATTTGCGCAAAACTTAAAGCGCTGCTTTTAATCAGGGCAAGGTGACCGGAAACATGACCGAATAGAACAGTGTAGCTATTCCCTCCGCAAGGAAATCAAACAAGCTAAGCGTCAGTATAGAGACAAAGTGGAGTCGCAATTCAACGGCTCAGACACGAGAGGTATGTGGCAGGGTCTACAGTCAATCACAGACTACAAAGGAAAAACCAGCACCGTCGCGGACCACGATGTCTTGCTCCCAGACAGACTAAACAACTTCTTTGCTCGCGTTGAGGACAATACAGTGCCACTGACACAGCACGCTACCAAAACCTGCGGGCTCTCCTTCACTGCAGCCAACGTGAGTAAAACATTTAAACATGTAAACCCTCGCAAGGCTGCAGGCCCAGACGGCATCCCCGGCTGTGTCCTCAGAGCATGCGCAGACCAGCTGGCCGTTGTGTTTACGGACATATTCAATCAATCCTTATCCCAGTCTGCTGTTCCCACATGCTTCAAGGGGGCCACCATTGTCCCTATTCCCAAGAAAGCTAAGGTAACTGAGCTAAATGCCTACCGCCCTGTAGCACTCACTTCCGTCATCATGAAGTGCTTTGAGAGACTAGTCAAGGACCATATCACCTCCACCCTACCTGACACCCTAGACCCACTCCAATTTGCTTACCGCCCCAATAGGTCCACTGACGACACAATAGCCATCACACTGCACACTGCCCTAACCCATCTGGACAAGAGGACTACATATGAAAGAATGTTGTTCATTGATTACAGCTCAGCATTTAACACCATAGTACCCTCAAAACTCGTCATTAAGCACGAGACCTGGATCTCGACCCCGCCCTGTGCAACTGGGTCCTGACGGGCTGCCCTCAGGTGGTGAGGGTAGCTAACAACATCTCCACCCCGCTGATCCCCAACACTGGGTCCCCACAAGGGTGCGTTCTCAGCCCTCTCCTGTACTCCCTGTTCACCCACGATTGCGTGGCCATGCACGCCTCCAACTCAATCATCAAGTTTGTAGACGACACTACAGTTGTAGGCTTGATTACCAACAACGATGAGACGGCCAAAAGGGAGGAGGGGACCATCGAGAGCATCCTGTTGGGCTGTATCACCGCCTAGTACGGCAGCTGCTCCGCCCACAACCGTAAGGCTCTCCAGAGGGTAGTGAGGTTTGCACAACGCATCACCGGGTGCAAACTACCTGCCCTCCAGGACACCTACACCACCCGAGGTCACAGGAAGGCCAAAAAGATCATCAAGGAGAACAACCACCCGAGCCACTGCCTGTTCACCCCGCTATCATCCAGAAGACGAGATCAGTTTATCAAAGCGGGGACCAAGAGTCTGAAAAACAGCTTCTATCTCAAGGCCAGACTGTTAAACAGCCATCACTAACAGAGAGTGGCTACTGACTCAAATCTCTAGCCACTTTAATAATGGAAAAATGTATGTAATAAATGTATCACTAGCCACTTTAAACAATGCCACTTTATATAATGTTTACATACCCTACATTACTCATCTCATATGTATATACTGTACTCGATACCATCTACTGCATCTTGCCATCTTGATGTAATTAAATGAATCACTAGCCACTTTAAACAATGCCACTTTATATAATGTTTACATACCCTACATTACTCATCTCATATGTACAGTGGGGCAAAAAAGTATTTAGTCAGCCACCAATTGTGCAAGTTCTCCCACTTAAAAAGATGAGAGAGGCCTGTAATTTTCATTATATGTACACTTCAACTATGACAGACAAAATGAGAAGAAAAAAAATCCAGAAAATCACATTGTAGGATTTTTTATGAATTTATTTGCAGATTATGGTGGAAAATAAGTATTTGGTCACCTACAAACAAGCAAGATTTCTGGCTCTCACAGACCTGTAACTTCTTCTTTAAGAGGCTCTTCTGTCCTCCACTCGTTACCTGTATTAATGGCACCTGTTTGAACTTGTTATCAGTATAAAAGACACCTGTCCACAACCTCAAACAGTCACACTCCAAACTCCACTATGGCCAAGACCAAAGAGCTGTCAAAGGACACCAGAAACAAAATTGTAGACCTGCACCAGGCTGGGAAGACTGAATCTACAATAGGTAAGCAGCTTGGTTTGAAGAAATCAACTGTGGGAGCAATTATTAGGAAATGGAAGACATACAAGACCACTGATAATCTCCCTCGATCTGGGGCTCCACGCAAGATCTCACCCCGTGGGGTCAAAATGATCAGAAGAACGGTGAGCAAAAATCCCAGAACCACACGGGGGGACCTAGTGAATGACCTGCAGAGAGCTGGGACCAAAGTAACAAAGCCTACCATCAGTTTTCCACCATAATTTGCAAATCAATTCATTAAAAATCCTACAATGTGATTTTCTGGATTTCTTTTCTCGTTTTGTCTGTCATAGTTGAAGTGTACCTATGATGGAAATTACAGGCCTCTCTCATCTTTTTTAAGTGGGAGAACTTGCACAATTGGTGGCTGACTAAATACTTTTTGCCCCACTGTATATACTGTACTCCATACCATCTACTGCATCTTGCCTATGCCGTTCGGCCATCACTCATTCATATATTTTTATGTACATATTCATATTCATTCCTTTACACTTGTGTGTATAAGGTAGCTGTTGTGAAATTGTTTGGTTAGATTACTTGTTAGTGTCACGTTCTGACCATCGTTCTTGTGTGTTTTCCTTGTTTTAGTGTTGGTCAGGACTTGAGCTGGGTGGGCATTCTATGTTGTGTGTCTGGTTTGTCTATTTCTATGTTTGGCCTGATATGGTTCTCAATCAGAGGCAGGTGTTAGTCATTGTCTCTGATTGGGAACCATATTTAGGTAGCCTGTTTTGTGTTGGGTTTTGTGGGTGGTTGTCTCCTGTGTCAGTGTTTGTGCCATACGGGACTGTTTCGTGTTTTCATGTTTCTTGTTTTGTAGTTTATTCATGTATAGTTTTGTTATTAAAATAACCATGAATTATAACCACGCTGCGTCTTGGTCCGATCCCTGCTACACCTCTTCTTCAGAGGAAGAGGAAGAAGAGAACCGTTACAGTTAGATATTACTGCATGGTCGGAACTAGAAGCACAAGCATTTTGTTACACTCGCATTAACATCTGCTAACCATGTGTATGTGACAAATAAAATTTGATTTGATTTAGGGTTGATGTAGCTGGCAAGGTAATAGCAGGTAGACTTTAGCCAGCCCATAGGGATCTGCTTTCTAGACGCTGTGGTTTGGTCCCCTATGACCCTGCCCAGTGTTTTTCAGGGGTTTTCCAGTTCAAGTTTATTATTACCCACATTGCATTCAACACATACTACAAACCATGGTCATATACTGTAATATGTAAATATCTAATGACTTTTGAATTAATTAATACAAATATTTTAATTGAGGAATATACTGTACCTGTATCTTGGAAGTCAATCCCTCTTGGATGTACTGTAAGTGAAAGGAGGCTGGTCTATGCTGGATGTATGTTTAGGTGTGTGTGTGTGATCCCCAAGGTCGGGCGCAACTCTTGCGGCGTCATCTAGGCACACGTTCACATCACACACACACACCCCGTCTCTCCGTTCCAGCGCTCCTCTCGTTCATGAAAGGGTTAATGAGATCTGTCATCACCCCACACACACGGTTTATTATCAAAGAGTTCCTTCCTGTGTTGGGTAAAAATAATCATGCAATTCCACAGACATAAATGTCCACTGGGGTCCTGGGCGGTCCTAGACGAATGATTGTTTTCACTGGGTTCCTTTGGGGTAGCATCCAGGCAGTATAGGGGGGTTTGAGGAAGTGACTTAGCCTTTTAGGTCTTCAGACAGGAATCATAGCTACCATCACCTTCAGTCCCCTCACTTTTTACCCCAACATGCCACATTGTGGTTTGTATTGCTCCCAGAACCATTCCCTTTTACTGTTTTCTGCTCTTCTCTTACTACAGCCTCCATCCCAAGAATAGCTGAACATTGGACTCCAGAGGGTCGGCCCCAAGACATGGTGGTGGAGAAAAATGGAGGCAGAGCTCCAACAACATCAGCAGAGCTGGGGCACGGTGGAGAAGATGGCCAGAGACAGACAGAAGGGGAGAGAGCCTTTGTTGCTGCCCTATGTTCCAGCCGGCATGACGGGGGATGTGTGAGTGAGTCCTGTTCTCGTCTACTCGTATACATTGGTTCCCTACTGTCCATCTATCTCCTACCTATTGACATTCTGTCTTACTGCATTGATCAACAATGTGCCTATGCTAGCCTCTATGGACACTACACATTGTATGCTTAGATGCACCCTACCCTATCCCATTACTCCCCCCTCCTCCCCCACAATGAGCCTCTCTCCTCTTGCTTCATACCCTGAACTGACCCTGTCCACTCTCAAGCTGACCCCCCTCTCCTTGACAACCTCCCTCGTAGTGAGAAATAGGCAAGGAATGCCAGTGGCAGACATTTAGTGCAAATGTCAGAACACACACACATGCATGCATACATACAGTTGAAGTCGGAAGTTTACATACACTTTGGAATCATTAAAACTTATTTTCAACCACTCCACAAATGTATTGTTAACAAACTATAGTTTTGGCAAGTCGGTTAGGACATCTACTTTGTGAATGACACAAGTCATTTTTCCAACAATTGTTTACAGACAGATTATTTCACTTATAATTCACTGTATCACAATTCCAGTGGGTCAGAAGATTACATACACTAAATTGACTGTGCCTTTAAACAGCTTGGAATATTCCAGAAATGTATGTCATGGCTTTAGAAGCTTCTGATAAGCTAATTTATATCATACGTGTCCATTGGAGGTGTACCTGTGGATGTATTTCAAGGCCTTCCTTCAAACTCAGTGCCTCTTTGCTTGACACTCATGGGAAAATCAAAAGAAATCAGCCAAGACCTCAGAAATAACATTTATGTCTGTCTGTCATTCTCTGAGTCAGGAATTGTGAAAAACAGAGTTTAAATGTATTAAGCTAAAGTGTATGTAAACTTCCGACTTCAACATTCACACACACACACACACACACACACACACACACACACACACACACACACACACACACACACACGTACAGACAGAAGCTCTCCCAAAGGGGATAAATAGCATGTAGGCCAATATCAGTGTTCGGAGAAGAAAAATGTTTTCATTGCGAGTGTATCTCTACATGTCAACAATCTGATAGGGCGCTGGGTGGAGATGCTTGGTTCCCAGGAGGACTCTGGCCACAGGTTGGGGCAGGGGGATGGAGGGGGTAGATAGAGTGGTGAACAGAAGAACATGGTGTTTGTCAACACCTCTGGTCTGGCAGATAGAGAGGGCAGTCTGTGACAGAGGAGCGATAGGAAGCAGATACAGGTGAACTTCCACTTAGACATCATCTATGTCCCGTGTGTGTGTGTTTGTGTGTGTGTGTGTGTGTGTGTGTGTGTGTGTGTGTGTGTGTGTGTGTGTGTGTGTGTGTGTGTGTGTGTGTGTGTGTGTGTGTGCGCGCGAACCGTGCTCTATCCACAAAGGGTCCCATGGTGTTTTCATAACAGTCACTCCTACACCAGCCCAGCAGTGTGTATCTCTGATAGGAATTATATTCTCAAAGCTGATATTCTATTCTCTCTCAGGCTATTATAGAAAAGACAATAGTTGTTTTAACCATTTGTTAGCTAGTTACCAATTTAATTATTAAAAGAACCACACACATTGCTGTAGCAAATAACTGGCAAGTACCATGTTGACAGAATTGTGAGAGAGATTTACCACCAATAGACTAGAGACTGTAGGAGATGTAGGGGAAGGACGCAACCTGAATAAACTACTACTATCTTTTCATATCCCATTACCTGTCATAATGTGTACACAACACTATCATAATATGGATAATATCCCTGTTTTAACATACTTTGGTATATAACCTACAGTGCTACACACACACACACTACACCAACAGACATAGACCTTGATGATTTAAATGTCTCTCATCTCAAGCCTCACAACAGTGTTGTGTTCACATGATGAGAGATAGGTGGTAGACCAAGGTTTCAGCCTTGAGCCCCCAAGGAAAACATATAGGGAACAGAGGGTCCTCTGTCTGGCCAGATGTCTGCAGCCACCGCCACTCACTCACTCACTCGCACGCACACGCACACGCACACACACACACACACACACACACACACACACACACACACACACACACACACACACACACACACACCAAATGAAATGAAATGCTGAGGAGTAAGGAGGCACTAGTCCTTGGAACCTATATTAACCCAGGGAGTAATGAACCTATATTAACCCAGGGAGTAATGAACCTATATTAACCCAGGGAGTAATGAACCTTTATTATCCAAGGGAGTAATGAACCTATATTAACCCAGGGAGTAATGAACCTATATTATCCCAGGGAGTAATGAACCTTTATTAACCCAGGGAGTAATGAACCTATATTATCCCAGGGAGTAATGAACCTATATTAACCCAGGGAGTAATGAACCTATATTATCCCAGGGAATAATGAACCTATATTATCCCAGGGAGTAATGAACCTATATTAACCCAGGGAGTAATGAACCTATATTATCCAAGGGAGTAATGAACCTATATTAACCCAGGGAGTAATGAACCTATATTATCCCAGGGAGTAATGAACCTTTATTAACCCAGGGAGTAATGAACCTATATTATCCCAGGGAGTAATGAACCTATATTAACCCAGGGAGTAATGAACCTATATTAACCCAGGGAGTAATTAAACTATATTAACCAGGGAGTAATGAACCTATATTATTCCAGGGAGTAAATTAACCTATATTAACCCAGGGAGTAATGAACCTATATTAACCCAGGGAGTAATTAAACTATATTAACCAGGGAGTAATGAACCTATATTATTCCAGGGAGTAATGGACCTATATTAACCCGGGGAGTAATGAACCTATATTAACCCAGGGAGTAATTAAACTTTATTAACCAAGGGAGTAATGAACCTATATTAACCCAGGGAGTAATGAACCTATATTAACCCAGGGAGTAATGAACCTATATTAACCCAGGGAGTAATTAAACTTTATTAACCAAGGGAGTAATGAACCTATATTAACCCAGGGAGTAATGAACCTATATTAACCCAGGGAGTAATTAAACTTTATTAACCAAGGGAGTAATGAACCTATATTAACACAGGGAGTAATGGACCTATATTAACCCAGGGAGTAATGAACCTATATTATCCCAGGGAGTAATGAACCTATATTATCCAAGGGAGTAATGAACCTATATTATCCAAGGGAGTAATGAACCTATATTAACCCAGGGATTAATGAACCTATATTATCCCAGGGAATAATGAACCTATATTAACCCAGGGAGTAATGAACCTATATTATCCCAGGGAGTAATGAACCTATATTATCCAAGGGAGTAATGAACCTATATTATCCAAGGGAGTAATGAACCTATATTAACCCAGGGATTAATGAACCTATATTATCCCAGGGAATAATGAACCTATATTAACCCAGGGAGTAATGAACCTATATTAACCCAGGGAGTAATGAACCTATATTAACCCAGGGAGTAATGAACCTATATTATCCCAGGGAGTAATGAACCTATATTAACCCAGGGAGTAATGAACCTATATTAACCCAGGGAGTAATGAACCTATATTATCCCAGGGAGTAATGAACCTATATTAACCCAGGGAGTAATGAACCTATATTATCCCTATCTGTAATGTGTCTGTAGCATGACCCTGAGTATGTTTTAATGTATTTTTTTATGAATGGCATTTACAATAACACATCAAGACATAATCATGGGGAGATATATGACATATGACACAGACATAAGATGCTGAATAAAAACATAAAGTATTGTTATATTATGTTGACATGTTGTCTTGTTGTTATACCATACACATGTTGTGTATTATTGGCATAATACCATATGCTAGCTACAGTTACCACATGGGGGGGTGGGGGGAGAGAGAGACAGAGAGGGAAAGCAACTTTGGGAAAATCCTCTGCATTAACAGCAGACTGTCACGGCTGGCTGAAGGACTGGACCAAGGTGCAGCATGGTAAGCGTACATTTTCTCTTTATTAAACACCAACAAAACGAAGAACAAAAACCAAACCGTGAAGCTTTGGGCTATGTGCCCTGAACAAAGACAAAGTTAACTTCCCACAAAACAGGTGGGGGAAAAGGGTACATAAGTATGGTTCTCAATCAGAGACAACGATAGACAGCTGCCTCTGATTGAGAACCACACCTGGCCAAACACATAGAAATAGAAAATCATAGAACATAGAACATAGACTGCCCACCCAAATCACACCCTGACCAAACAAAAATAGAGACATAAAACGCTCTCTACGGTCAGGGTGTGACACAGACTTGTACATTTCCTCAGTGAAATGTCCTGAGCAAATGTCAAATTAGCTTTTTACCAAATTACTGTACGACAGACCACGTATTCACCCTGCACACCCTAATTGACAAACAAACAAACAAAAACAAAAGCAAAGTCTTCTCATGCTTTGTTGACTTCAAAAAAGCTTTTGACTCAATTTGTCATGAGGGTCTGCTTTACAAATTGATGGAAAGTTGTGTTGGGGAAAAGCATACGACATTATAAAATCCATGTGCACCATGTGTTTTAAAATTAGCAAAAAAATACATTTCTTTCCACAGGGCCGTGGGGTGAGACAGGGATGCAGCATAAGCCCCACCCTCTACAAACATACAGTTGAATTCGGAAGTTTACTTACACTTAGGTTGGAGTCATTTAAGCTTGTTTTCCAACCACTCCACACATTTCTTGTTAACAAACTATAGTTTTGGCAAGTCGGTTAGGACATCTACTTTGTGCATGACACAAGTCATTTTTTCAATTTTTTTTTACAGACAGATAATTGCACTTATAATTCACTGTATCACAATGCCAGTGGGTCAGAAGTTTACATACACTAGGGTGATTGTGTTTTAAACAGCTTGGAAAATTCCAGAAATTGATGTCATGGCTTTAGAGTCTTCTGATAGACTAATTTACACAATTTGAGTCAATGGGAGGTGTACCTATGGATGTATTTTAAGGCCTACCTTCAAACTCAGTGTCTTTTTGCTTGACGTCATGGGAAAATCAAAAGAAATCAGTCAAGACCTCAGACAAAAAAATTGTAGACCTCCACAAGACTGGTTAATCCTTGGGAGCAATTTCCAAATGCCTGAAGGTACCACGTTCATCTGTACAAGCAATAGTACGCAGGTATAAACACCATGGGACCATGCAGCCGTCATACCGCTCAGGAAGGAGACGCGAAAAGTGCAAATCAATCCCAGAACAGCAGCAAAGGACCTTGTGAAGATGCTGGAGGAAACAGGCACAAAAGTATCTATATCCACAGTAAAATGAGTCCTATATCGACATAACCTGAAAAGCCGGAAGAAGCCACTGCTCCAAAACCACCATAAAATAGCCAGACTACGGTTTGCAACTGCACATGGGGACAAAGATTGTACTTTTTGGAGAAATATCCTCTGGTCTGTTCAAACAAAAATAGAACTGTTTGGCCATAATGACCATCGTTATGTTTGGAGGAAAAAGGGGGAGGCTTGCAAACCGAAGAACACCATCCCAACCGTGAAGCACGGGGTTGGCAGCATCATGTTGTGGGGATGCTTTACTGCAGGAGGGACTGGTGCACTTCACAAAATAGATGGCATCATGAGGACGGAAAATTATGTGGATATATTGAAGCAACATCTCAAGACATCAGTCAGGAAGTTTAAGCTTGGTCGCAAATGGGTCTTCCAAATGGACAATGACCCCAAGCATACTTCAAAAGTTTTGGCAAAATGGCTTAAGGACAACAAAGTCAAGGTATTGGAGTGGCCATCACAAAGCCCTGATCTCAATCCCATAGAAAATGTGTGGGCAGAACTGAAAAAGCATGTGAGAGCAAGGAGGCCTACAAACCTGACTCAGTTACACCAGCTCTGTCTGGAGGAATGGGCCAAAATTCAAACAACTCATTGTGGGAAGCTTGTGGAAGGCTACCCGAAACATTTGAACCAAGTTTCAAACAATTTAAAGGCAATTCTACCAAATACTAATTAAGTGTATGTAAACTTCTGACCTACTGGGAATGTAATGAAAGAAATAAAAGCTCTAATAGATCATTCTCTCTAATGTTATTTTGACATTTTACATTCTTAAAATAAAGTGGTGATCCTAACTAATCTAAGACATGGAATGTTAACTAGGATTAAATGTCAGGAATTGTGAAGAACTGAGATTAAATGTATTTGGCTGAGGTGTATGTAAACTTCCGACTTCAACTGTATATATCAACGAATTGGCAATGGCACTAGAACAGTCTGCAGCACCCGGCCTCACACTACTAGAATCTGAAGTAAAATGTCTAAGGTCTGCTGATGATCTGGGCTTCTCCCCCCAACCAAGGAGGGCCAACAGCAGCACGTAGATCTTCTTCACAGATTATGTCAGACCTGGGCCCTGACAGTTTATCTAATGGTGTTCCAAAAAAGGTCCAGTTGCCAGGACCACAAATACAAATTCCATCTAGTCACTATTTTTCTAGAATACACCAAAAATACCTGGATCTGGCAAAAAATACTTGAATTAGTTATAGAACCCATTGCCCTTCATGGTTGTGAGGTCCGTGGTCCGCTCACCAACCAAGAATTCACCAAATTGGACAAACACCAAATTGAGACCCTCCACGCAGAATTCTGCAAAAATATGGTCTGTGTACAAAGTAAAAAACACCAAACAATGCATGCAGAGCAGAATTAGGCCGATACCCTCTAATTATCAAAGAAACCGTTAAATTCTACAACCACCTAAAAGGAAGTGATTCCCAAACCTTCCGTAACAAAGCCATCACCTACAGAGAGATGAACCTGGAGAAGAATCCCCTCAGCAAGGTGGTCCTGAGGCTCACAAACACAAACAGATCCCACAGAGCTCCAGGACAACAACACAATTAGACCCAATAGACACAACCAAATCATGAGAAAACTAAAATATTATTACTGACACAATGTAAAGAATTAACAAAAAAACAGACCAGACTAGAATGCTATTTGGCCATTAACAGAGAGTACACAGTAGCAGAATACCTGACCACCGTTACTGACCCAAACTTAAGGAAAGCTTTGACTATGTACGGATTCAGTGAGCATAGCCTTGCTGTTGAGAGAGGCTTCCGTAGGCAGACCTTGCTCTCAAGAGAAAACAGTCTATATGCACACTGCCCACAAAATGAGGTGGAAACTGAACTGCAGGTCCTAACCTCCTGCCAAGCGTATGACCATATTAGAGACACATATTTCCCTCAGTATCATGACTTCCACTGAAGGTAGCTCCTCTCCCTGTTCGGGCGGCGCTCGGTGGTCATCGTCACCGGTCTACTAGCTGCCACTGAAGGTAGCTCCTCTCCCTGTTCTGGTCGGCGCTCGGTGGTCATCGTCACCGGTCTACTAGCTGCCACCGAAGGTAGCTCCTCTCCCTGTTCGGGCGGCGCTTGGTGGTCATCGTCACCGGTCTACTAGCTGCCACTGAAGGTAGCTCCTCTCCCTGTTCGGGCGGCGCTCGGTGGTCATCGTCACCGGTCTACTAGCTGCCACCGAAGGTAGCTTCTCTCCCTGTTCGGGCGGCGCTCGGTGGTCATCGTCACCGGTCTACTAGCTGCCACCGAAGGTAGCTCCTCTCCCTGTTCGGGCGGCGCTCGGTGGTCATCGTCACCAGTCTACTAGCTGCCACCGAAGGTAGCTCCTCTCCTTGTTCGGGCGGCGCTCGGTGGTCATCGTCACCGGTCTACTAGCTGCCACCGATTCCTTTTTCTTTTCTGTTGGTTTTGTCTTGATTGTTTTCACCAGTATCTTGTTTGTTGTTAATTAGGGGCTATTTAAACTCCCAGGTCCCGCCTGCTTTTGTGCGGGTTTATCCTTTATGTCAGTGGTGTATTATTGTTTTTCTCTTATGTGTTTGCTGTCCGTTATTTTCCCTGGTTTGGGGACTGAATAAAGTGTATTCATTAGAAGCACTGCTCTCTGCGCCTGACTCCACACCAACCACTCCTAGCGATCCGTGACACTCAGATTACACAGACCCACAAAGAATTAGAAAACAAATCCAACTTTGCTAAACTCCCATATCTCTTCGGTGAAATACCGCAGTGCATTCACAGCAGCAAGATTTGTGAACTTGTACCACAAGAAAATGTCAACCAGTGAAGAACAAGCACCACTGTAAAGGGGAAAGGGAAAGAGTGTAATGTTTACTGTACTTTTGTTATTGTTTATTTCACTTTTGTTTATTATCTATTTCACTTGATTTGGCAATGTTAACATACAATGCCTTCAGAAAGAGCCCTTGACTTGTTGTTGTTACATAAAAATTACATTTTATTCAAATAAATAAGCCTTATTCTAAAATGGATTAAATAAAGACAGTTCCTCAGCAATCTACACACAATACCCCATAATGACTCAAATCAATTTTTGTAAATGTATAAAAAAAAATTAAAAATCAACTTATTTGCGTAAGTATTCAGACCCTTTGCAATGAGACTCGAAATTGAGCTCAGGTGCATCCTGTTTCCATTGATCATCCTTGAGATGTTTCTACAACTTGATTGGTCCCCTTGATTATATAAGGTCCCACAGTTGACATTGCATGTCAGAGCAAATACCAAGCCATGAGGTCCAAGGAATTGTCTGTAGAGCTCTGAGATTGTGTCGAGGCACAGATCTGCGGAACGGTACCAAAAAATGTTGGCAGCATTGATGATCCCCAAGAACACAGTGGGCTCCATAGTTCTTAAATGGAAGAAGTTTGGAACCACCAAGACTCTTCCTAGAGCTGGCCGCACGGCCAAACTGAGCATTCGGGGGAGAAGGGCCTTGGTCAAGGAGGGGACCAAGAACCCGATGGTCACTCTGACAGAGCTCTAGAGTTCCTCTGTGGAGAACCATCTCTGTAGTACTCCACCAATCAGGCATTTATGTTAGATTGACCAGGCGGCAGCCACTCCTCAGTAAAAGGCACATGACAGCCCGCTTGGAATTTTCCAAAAAGCACCTTAAGACTCTCAGACCATGAGAAACAAGATTCTCTGCTCTGATGAAACCATGTTCTGGAGGAAACCTGCACCATCCCTACGATGAAGAATGGTGGTGGCAGCATCATGCTGTGGGGATGTTTTTCAGCAGCAAGGACTGGGAGACTAGTCAGGATTGAGGGAAAGATGAACGGAGCAAAGTACAGAGAGATCCTTGATGAAAATCTGTGAGTGCTAGGGACTTCAGACTGGGGCAAAGGTCACCCTCCAACAGGACATTGACCCTAAGCACACAGCCAAGACAATGCAGGAGTAGCTTCGGGATAAGTCTCTGAATGTCCTTGAGTGGCCCAGCCAGAGCCCGGACTTGAACCTGATTGAACATCTCTGGAGAGACCTAAAAATAGCTGTGCAGCGACGCTCCCCATCCAACCTGACAGAACTTGAGAGGATCTGCAGAGAAGAATTTGAGAAACTCCCCATGTGTGCCATGCTTGTAGCATCATACCTAAGAAGACTCAATGCTGTAATTGCTGCCGAAGGTGCTTCAACAAAGTACTGAGTAAAGGGTCTGGATACTTATGTAAATGTAAAATATCCGTTTTTTATTTTTAATAAATGTGCAAAAATGTATTAAAACCTGTTTTTGCTTTGTCATTATGGGGTATTGTGTGTAGATTGATGAGGGGAACAAAAAAAAACAGTTTAATCAATTTTAGAACAAGGCTGTAACTTAACAAAATGTGGAAAAAGTCTGAATTGAATTGAGAGAGAGAGAGTTAGAGGGAGGGAGAGAGTCAGAGAGATGGGGAGAGACAGAGAGAGAGAGATGAGAGAAAGGGGAGAGAACGAGAGGGGGGAGAGAGAGGGGGACAGAAGGGGGAGAGAGTGAAAGAGAGAGGGAGGGGAGGGAGAGAGAGAGAGAAAGAAAGAGAGAGCGGGGGAGAGAGAGAGGGAGGAGAATGGAAGGGAGAGAGAGAGAGGGAGAGAGAGGGGAAGGGAGAGAGAGGGGGGAGAGAGAGAGAGAAAGAAATAAAGATAGAAAGAAAGAATGAGAGAGGGGGAGAGAAGGGGAGAGAGGGAGAGGGTGGGGAAGAGAGTGAGTTAGAGAGAGAGAGAGAGAGACGGGGGGGGGGGGGGGGGTGAAAGCGAGACGGTATGTGGCTAAGAGGTTAGCTTGGAGGCAGTCATGGGAAGCAGGAAGGGAACACACCTGTGTGTGATTTACAGCAGTCAGATACAATCTCACACACCACACAAAGATACAACTATTTTTTCACATAAATACAATCAAAACAGGTCTAAATATGATGCCATATTGAAATGCGTAGTAATGAAGGGGGTAGCAGTTGTAATCAAAACTTGAGTGGCAGTGTAATCCTGCTTTCCCTTGCTGTGGAATCAGAGTGACACTACTGACAAGCGTTATATTGATTATATTCATGCATCTATTTTTCTACCTTGGCATCCTGTTGAACCTGTGCTCATGACCTTGCCCTTGCCACTGTGTTAAACTGGGTTAAGTTTACTCAGAGCATGCTGTCTCAGATCCAGGCAGTTAGTTCTGGACTGTAAGAGAGCAGGGAGGGGTTAAAGGTTAGAGTGAGACATTTTGACAACTCAAAAAAGGCATATCACTTCAAATGCTGAACTCAGACAGTCCTGTTTCAAAGTCAGTTGGAATGCATGATTCCATGGTGCTCATTGTAGATCTGTTTAATTTCAAACCCACATTCAGTGAAAGATCCACTGTCTTTTTTAAATGGATACTTGCCGTTGTCTCTTTTGACCCTAGCTCTAAATAGACGTAATGGTGTCAGAAGTGGGATCTGGGCAGGTAGGTGAGTTTATTCCACGGAGGGTGTGCTCGCTCTTTGAAGATCCTGCATCCACCAATAGGAAGTCACCCAACGAGGGCATGCTCCATCATGGTATCCTGGAGGCTCTAATCAGCTATTAGCCATGTCGTGCCACTGTCTCTAACCCCACCACAGTGCAACTTCCCGCTGATCCAAGTGTACGACGACGGACACTTTCCGGTTCATTCATTATTCCAAACCCTTCTAAAATAATTCCTGCTTCCGGAGCGGTTATGACGGGGGGCCAAGATCGGAACGTCAGAGCGAGGGTCCGGCAGATCTGAGCATTCCTCCTCTCTTTCTCTTTTCCTTCTTCTGTAATCAGGGCCGAGACGGGCCTCCGCCACCAGAACAAAGGGTTGTGTTTGTTTTCTTGCGCCCCTTATATTTTGTCCGTGTTGCTCTGTGTGCGTGTGCAGGGCTTTGATGTATACACACAAACACGAACGCCCCCCAGCCTGTTATGAAATGATTTGTGCCCGTGAGTAAGCGTGCAGATTGGAAAGAAAGGAAGAGTACAAAGTAGGAGTGGAGTGTTTGTTTCCTTCTCTATCACTAATGGGCTTTTTACAGTTGGAGTGTCGAAGGCCCAGGCTTTTCGTAGGAAGTCTAAGAACTGTGTTTGGTGCGGGGTCAGCTTGCCTTTCAACTTTGATTTAAAGTAATGCACCTGTTTGTTGTCATTTCTAAGTTCTAGCTCTGACCTTCAAAACACAATTAGATATGACTAGTTATGGCCACACAAAAATAAAGCAGGTAATTATGATATGATGCGAGACACAGAGCTAAGGAAACCCCCAAACTAGTTCTGGCTGACAAAACTTAAATGCCTGTCTTCCACTTCGTTGGTTTTCGACAAAGGAAAATAGTATTTTAATTTAGTAAAAAAAGGGCTAGACAAAGGTGAATCTCTACATTTCAGATTATGTGAAACTCCCGAGGAGAATTAAATGAGCAGCGTTATTTAAGTTCATGTGTTCATATCTTAGATCCACTGATTAGTGTGATATGATGGAGTCTCCCAAAGACCAAAGAGGGAGAAACAGACAGATGATAAAGAGATGGAGAAACAGAGATGATAAAGAGATGGAGAAACAGAGATGATAAAGAGATGGAGAAACAGATATGATAAAGAGATGGAGAAACAGAGATGATAAAGAGATGGAGAAACAGACAGATGATAAAGTGATGGACAAACAGAGATGATAAAGAGATGGAGAAACAGAGATGATAAAGAGATGGAGAACAGAGATGATAAAGAGAGGAAGAAACAGACAGATGATAAAGAGAGGAAGAAACAGGCAGATGATAAAGAGATGGAGAAACAGACAGATGATAAAGAGATGGAGAAACAGAGATGATAAAGAGAGGAAGAAACAGAGATAATAAATAGATGGAGAAACAGACAGATGATAAAGAGATGGAGAAACAGACAGATGATAAAGAGATGGAGAAACAGAGATGATAAAGAGAGGAAGAAACAGAGATGATAAAGAGATGGAGAAACAGACAGATGATAAAGAGATGGAGTAACAGACAGATGATAAAGAGAGGAAGAAACAGACAGATTATAAAGTTATGGAGAAACAGAGATGATAAAGAGATGGAGAAACAGATGATAAAGAGATGGAGAAACAGAGATTTTAAAGAGATGGAGAAACAGACAGATGATAACGAGATGGAGAAACAGACAGATGATAAAGAGATGGAGAAACAGACAGATGATAAAGAGATGGAGAAACAGACAGATGATAAAGAGATGGAGAAACAGACAGATGATAAAGAGATGGAGAAACAGAGATGATAAAGAGAGGAAGAAACAGAGATGATAAAGAGATGGAGAAACAGACAGATGATAAAGAGAGGAAGAAACAGGCAGATGATAAAGAGATGGAGAAACAGACAGATGATAAAGAGATGGAGAAACAGAGATGATAAAGAGAGGAAGAAACAGAGACGATAAATAGATGGAGAAACAGACAGATGATAAAGAGATGGAGAAACAGACAAATGATAAAGAGATGGAGAAACAGACAGATGATAAAGAGATGGAGAAACAGAGATGATAAAGAGATGGAGAAACAGACAGATTATAAAGTGATGGACAAACAGAGATGATAAAGAGATGGAGAAACAGAGATGATAAAGAGATGGAGAACAGAGATGATAAAGAGAGGAAGAAACAGACAGATGATAAAGAGAGGAAGAAACAGGCAGATGATAAAGAGATGGAGAAACAGACAGATGATAAAGAGATGGAGAAACAGAGATGATAAAGAGAGGAAGAAACAGAGATGATAAAGAGATGGAGAAACAGACAGATGATAAAGAGATGGAGTAACAGACAGATGATAAAGAGAGGAAGAAACAGACAGATGATAAAGTTATGGAGAAACAGAGATGATAAAGAGATGGAGAAACAGATGATAAAGAGATGGAGAAACAGAGATTTTAAAGAGATGGAGAAACAGACAGATGATAACGAGATGGAGAAACAGACAGATGATAAAGAGATGGAGAAACAGACAGATGATAAAGAGATGGAGAAACAGACAGATGATAAAGAGATGGAGAAACAGACAGATGATGAAGAGATGGAGAAACAGAGATGATAAAGAGAGGAAGAAACAGAGATGATAAAGAGATGGAGAAACAAACAGATGATAAAGAGAGGAAGAAACAGGCAGATGATAAAGAGATGGAGAAACAGACAGATGATAAAGAGATGGAGAAACAGAGATGATAAAGAGAGGAAGAAACAGAGACGATAAATAGATGGAGAAACAGACAGATGATAAAGAGATGGAGAGACAGAGATGATAAAGAGAGAAAGAAACAGAGATGATAAAGAGAGGAAGAAACAGACAGATAATAAAGTTATGGAGAAACAGAGATGATAAAGAGATGGAGAAACAGATGATAAAGAGATGGAGAAACAGACAGATGATAAAGAGATGGAGAAACAGATGATAAAGAGAGGAAGAAACAGAGATTTTAAAGAGATGGAGAAACAGACAGATGATAACGAGATGGAGAAACAGACAGATGATAAAGAGATGGAGAAACAGAGATGATAAAGAGAGGAAGAAACAGAGATGATAAAGAGATGGAGAAACAGATATGATAAAGAGATGGAGAAACAGAGATGATAAAGAGATGGAGAAACAGACAGATGATAAAGTGATGGACAAACAGAGATGATAAAGAGATGGAGAAACAGAGATGATAAAGAGATGGAGAACAGAGATGATAAAGAGAGGAAGAAACAGACAGATGATAAAGAGAGGAAGAAACAGGCAGATGATAAAGAGATGGAGAAACAGACAGATGATAAAGAGATGGAGAAACAGAGATGATAAAGAGAGGAAGAAACAGAGATGATAAATAGATGGAGAAACAGACAGATGATAAAGAGATGGAGAAACAGACAGATGATAAAGAGATGGAGAAACAGAGAGGATAAAGAGAGGAAGAAACAGAGATGATAAAGAGAGGAAGAAACAGACAGATAATAAAGTTATGGAGAAACAGAGATGATAAAGAGATGGAGAAACAGATGATAAAGAGATGGAGAAACAGACAGATGATAAAGAGATGGAGAAACAGATGATAAAGAGAGGAAGAAACAGAGATTTTAAAGAGATGGAGAAACAGACAGATGATAACGAGATGGAGAAACAGACAGATGATAAAGAGATGGAGAAACAGAGATGATAAAGAGAGGAAGAAACAGAGATGATAAAGAGATGGAGAAACAGAGATGATAAAGAGATGGAGAACAGAGATGATAACGAGAGGAAGAAACAGACAGATGATAAAGAGAGGAAGAAACAGGCAGATGATAAAGAGATGGAGAAACAGACAGATGATAAAGAGATGGAGAAACAGAGATGATAAAGAGAGGAAGAAACAGAGATGATAAATAGATGGAGAAACAGACAGATGATAAAGAGATGGAGAAACAGACAGATGATAAAGAGATGGAGAAACAGAGAGGATAAAGAGAGGAAGAAACAGAGATGATAAATAGATGGAGAAACAGACAGATGATAAAGAGAGGAAGAAACAGAGATTTTAAAGAGATGGAGAAACAGACAGATGATAACGAGATGGAGAAACAGAGATGATAAAGAGAGGAAGAAACAGAGATGATAAAGAGATGGAGAAACAGACAGATGATAAAGAGATGGAGTAACAGACAGATGATAAAGAGATGGAGAAACAGATGATAAAGAGAGGAAGAAACAGAGATTTTAAAGAGATGGAGAAACAGACAGATGATAACGAGATGGTGAAACAGACAGATGATAAAGAGATGGAGAAACAGAGATGATAAAGAGATGGAGAAACAGACAGATGATAAAGAGATGGAGAAACAGAGACGATAAATAGATGGAAAAACAGACAGTTGATAAAGAGATGGAGAAACAGACAGATGATAAAGAGATGGAGAAACAGACATATGATAAAGAGATGGAGAAACAGAGATGATAAAGAGAGGAAGAAACAGCGATGATAAAGAGATGGAGAAACAGACAGATGATAAAGAGAGGAAGAAACAGAGATTTTAAAGAGATGGAGAAACAGACAGATGATAACGAGATGGAGAAACAGACAGATGATAAAGAGATGGAGAAACAGAGATGATAAAGAGAGGAAGAAACAGAGATCATAAAGAGATGGAGAAACAGACAGATGATAAAGAGATGGAGAAACAGACAGATGATAAAGAGATGGAGAAACAGATGATAAAGAGAGGAAGAAACAGAGATGATAAAGAGATGGAGAAACAGATATGATAAAGAGATGGAGAAACAGAGATGATAAAGAGATGGAGAAACAGACAGATGATAAAGAGATGGAGAAACAGATAGATGATAAAGAGATGGAGAAACAAAGATGATAAACAGATGGAGAAACAGAGATGATAAAGAGAGGAAGAAACAGAGATTATAAAGAGATGGAGAAACAGAGATGACAAAGAGATGGAGAAACAGACAGATGATAAAGAGAGGAAGAAACAGATAGATGATAAAGAGAGGAAGAAAAAGACAGATGATAAAGAGATGGAGAAACAGACAGATGATGAAGAGAGGAAGAAACAGAGATGATAAAGAGATGGAGAAACAGAGATGATAAAGAGATGGAGAAACAGAGATGATAAAGAGATGGAGAAACAGACAGATGATATACTGAGGAAGAAACAGAGATGATAAAGAGATGGAGAAACAGAGATGATAAAGAGATGGAGAAACAGACAGATGATAAAGAGATGGAGAAACAGAGATGATAAAGAAAGGAAGAAACAGAGATGATAAATAGATGGAGAAACAGACAGATGATAAAGAGATGGAGTAACAGACAGATGATAAAGAGAGGAAGAAACAGACAGATGATAAAGAGAGGAAGAAACAGGCAGATGATAAAGAGATGGAGAAACAGACAGATGATAAAGAGATGGAGAAACAGAGATGATAAAGAAAGGAAGAAACAGAGATGATAAATAGATGGAGAAACAGACAGATGATAAAGAGATGGAGAAACAGACAGATGATAAAGAGATGGAGAAACAGAGATGATAAAGAGAGGAAGAAACAGAGATGATAAAGAGATGGAGAAACAGACAGATGATAAAGAGATGGAGTAACAGACAGATGATAAAGAGAGGAAGAAACAGACAGATGATAAAGTTATGGAGAAACAGAGATGATAAAGAGATGGAGAAACAGATGATAAAGAGATGGAGAAACAGAGATTTTAAAGAGATGGAGAAACAGACAGATGATAACGAGATGGAGAAACAGACAGCTGATAAAGAGATGGAGAAACAGAGATGATAAAGAGAGGAAGAAACAGAGATGATAAATAGATGGAGAAACAGACAGATGATAAAGAGATGGAGAAACAGACAGATGATAAAGAGATGGAGAAACAGAGATGATAAAGAGAGGAAGAAACAGAGATGATAAAGAGATGGAGAAACAGACAGATGATAAAGAGATGGAGTAACAGACAGATGATAAAGAGAGGAAGAAACAGACAGATGATAAAGTTATGGAGAAACAGAGATGATAAAGAGATGGAGAAACAGATGATAAAGAGATGGAGAAACAGAGATTTTTAAGAGATGGAGAAACAGACAGATGATAACGAGATGGAGAAACAGACAGATGATAAAGAGATGGAGAAACAGACAGATGATAAAGAGATGGAGAAACAGACAGATGATAAAGAGATGGAGAAACAGACAGATGATAAAGAGATGGAGAAACAGAGATGATAAAGAGAGGAAGAAACAGAGATGATAAAGAGATGGAGAAACAAACAGATGATAAAGAGAGGAAGAAACAGGCAGATGATAAAGAGATGGAGAAACAGACAGATGATAAAGAGATGGAGAAACAGAGATGATAAAGAGAGGAAGAAACAGAGACGATAAATAGATGGAGAAACAGACAGATGATAAAGAGATGGAGAAACAGACAGATGATAAAGAGATGGAGAAACAGAGATGATAAAGAGATGGAGAAACAGACAGATGATAAAGAGATGGAGAAACAGAGACGATAAATAGATGGAAAAACAGACAGTTGATAAAGAGATGGAGAAACAGACAGATGATAAAGAGATGGAGAAACAGACATATGATAAAGAGATGGAGAAACAGAGATGATAAAGAGAGGAAGAAACAGCGATGATAAAGAGATGGAGAAACAGACAGATGATAAAGAGAGGAAGAAACAGAGATTTTAAAGAGATGGAGAAACAGACAGATGATAACGAGATGGAGAAACAGACAGATGATAAAGAGATGGAGAAACAGAGATGATAAAGAGAGGAAGAAACAGAGATCATAAAGAGATGGAGAAACAGACAGATGATAAAGAGATGGAGAAACAGACAGATGATAAAGAGATGGAGAAACAGATGATAAAGAGAGGAAGAAACAGAGATGATAAAGAGATGGAGAAACAGATATGATAAAGAGATGGAGAAACAGAGATGATAAAGAGATGGAGAAACAGACAGATGATAAAGAGATGGAGAAACAGATAGATGATAAAGAGATGGAGAAACAAAGATGATAAACAGATGGAGAAACAGAGATGATAAAGAGAGGAAGAAACAGAGATTATAAAGAGATGGAGAAACAGAGATGACAAAGAGATGGAGAAACAGACAGATGATAAAGAGAGGAAGAAACAGATAGATGATAAAGAGAGGAAGAAAAAGACAGATGATAAAGAGATGGAGAAACAGACAGATGATGAAGAGAGGAAGAAACAGAGATGATAAAGAGATGGAGAAACAGAGATGATAAAGAGATGGAGAAACAGAGATGATAAAGAGATGGAGAAACAGACAGATGATATACTGAGGAAGAAACAGAGATGATAAAGAGATGGAGAAACAGAGATGATAAAGAGATGGAGAAACAGACAGATGATAAAGAGATGGAGAAACAGAGATGATAAAGAAAGGAAGAAACAGAGATGATAAATAGATGGAGAAACAGACAGATGATAAAGAGATGGAGTAACAGACAGATGATAAAGAGAGGAAGAAACAGACAGATGATAAAGAGAGGAAGAAACAGGCAGATGATAAAGAGATGGAGAAACAGACAGATGATAAAGAGATGGAGAAACAGAGATGATAAAGAAAGGAAGAAACAGAGATGATAAATAGATGGAGAAACAGACAGATGATAAAGAGATGGAGAAACAGACAGATGATAAAGAGATGGAGAAACAGAGATGATAAAGAGAGGAAGAAACAGAGATGATAAAGAGATGGAGAAACAGACAGATGATAAAGAGATGGAGTAACAGACAGATGATAAAGAGAGGAAGAAACAGACAGATGATAAAGTTATGGAGAAACAGAGATGATAAAGAGATGGAGAAACAGATGATAAAGAGATGGAGAAACAGAGATTTTAAAGAGATGGAGAAACAGACAGATGATAACGAGATGGAGAAACAGACAGCTGATAAAGAGATGGAGAAACAGAGATGATAAAGAGAGGAAGAAACAGAGATGATAAATAGATGGAGAAACAGACAGATGATAAAGAGATGGAGAAACAGACAGATGATAAAGAGATGGAGAAACAGAGATGATAAAGAGAGGAAGAAACAGAGATGATAAAGAGATGGAGAAACAGACAGATGATAAAGAGATGGAGTAACAGACAGATGATAAAGAGAGGAAGAAACAGACAGATGATAAAGTTATGGAGAAACAGAGATGATAAAGAGATGGAGAAACAGATGATAAAGAGATGGAGAAACAGAGATTTTTAAGAGATGGAGAAACAGACAGATGATAACGAGATGGAGAAACAGACAGATGATAAAGAGATGGAGAAACAGACAGATGATAAAGAGATGGAGAAACAGACAGATGATAAAGAGATGGAGAAACAGACAGATGATAAAGAGATGGAGAAACAGAGATGATAAAGAGAGGAAGAAACAGAGATGATAAAGAGATGGAGAAACAAACAGATGATAAAGAGAGGAAGAAACAGGCAGATGATAAAGAGATGGAGAAACAGACAGATGATAAAGAGATGGAGAAACAGAGATGATAAAGAGAGGAAGAAACAGAGACGATAAATAGATGGAGAAACAGACAGATGATAAAGAGATGGAGAAACAGACAGATGATAAAGAGATGGAGAAACAGACAGATGATAAAGAGATGGAGAAACAGAGATGATAAAGAGAGGAAGAAACAGAGATGATAAAGAGATGGAGAAACAGACAGATGATAAAGAGATGGAGAAACAGAGATGATAAAGAGAGGAAGAAACAGAGATGATAAAGAGAGGAAGAAACAGACAGATAATAAAGTTATGGAGAAACAGAGATGATAAAGAGATGGAGAAACAGATGATAAAGAGATGGAGAAACAGACAGATGATAAAGAGATGGAGAAACAGATGATAAAGAGAGGAAGAAACAGAGATTTTAAAGAGATGGAGAAACAGACAGATGATAACGAGATGGAGAAACAGACAGATGATAAAGAGATGGAGAAACAGAGATGATAAAGAGAGGAAGAAACAGAGATGATAAAGAGATGGAGAAACAGATATGATAAAGAGATGGAGAAACAGAGATGATAAAGAGATGGAGAAACAGACAGATGATAAAGTGATGGACAAACAGAGATGATAAAGGGATGGAGAAACAGAGATGATAAAGAGATGGAGAACAGAGATGATAAAGAGAGGAAGAAACAGACAGATGATAAAGAGAGGAAGAAACAGGCAGATGATAAAGAGATGGAGAAACAGACAGATGATAAAGAGATGGAGAAACAGAGATGATAAAGAGAGGAAGAAACAGAGATGATAAATAGATGGAGAAACAGACAGATGATAAAGAGATGGAGAAACAGACAGATGATAAAGAGATGGAGAAACAGAGATGATAAAGAGAGGAAGAAACAGAGATGATAAAGAGAGGAAGAAACAGACAGATAATAAAGTTATGGAGAAACAGAGATGATAAAGAGATGGAGAAACAGATGATAAAGAGATGGAGAAACAGACAGATGATAAAGAGATGGAGAAACAGATGATAAAGAGAGGAAGAAACAGAGATTTTAAAGAGATGGAGAAACAGACAGATGATAACGAGATGGAGAAACAGACAGATGATAAAGTGATGGACAAACAGAGATGATAAAGAGATGGAGAAACAGAGATGATAAAGAGATGGAGAACAGAGATGATAAAGAGAGGAAGAAACAGACAGATGATAAAGAGAGGAAGAAACAGGCAGATGATAAAGAGATGGAGAAACAGAGATGATAAAGAGAGGAAGAAACAGAGATGATAAATAGATGGAGAAACAGACAGATGATAAAGAGATGGAGAAACAGACAGATGATAAAGAGATGGAGAAACAGAGAGGATAAAGAGAGGAAGAAACAGAGATGATAAATAGATGGAGAAACAGACAGATGATAAAGAGAGGAAGAAACAGAGATTTTAAAGAGATGGAGAAACAGACAGATGATAACGAGATGGAGAAACAGAGATGATAAAGAGAGGAAGAAACAGAGATGATAAAGAGATGGAGAAACAGACAGATGATAAAGAGATGGAGTAACAGACAGATGATAAAGAGATGGAGAAACAGATGATAAAGAGAGGAAGAAACAGAGATTTAAAAGAGATGGAGAAACAGACAGATGATAACGAGATGGTGAAACAGACAGATGATAAAGAGATGGAGAAACAGAGATGATAAAGAGATGGAGAAACAGACAGATGATAAAGAGATGGAGAAACAGACAGATGATAAAGAGATGGAGAAACAGAGATGATAAAGAGAGGAAGAAACAGAGACGATAAATAGATGGAAAAACAGACAGTTGATAAAGAGATGGAGAAACAGACAGATGATAAAGAGATGGAGAAACAGACATATGATAAAGAGATGGAGAAACAGAGATGATAAAGAGAGGAAGAAACAGAGATGATAAAGAGATGGAGAAACAGACAGATGATAAAGAGAGGAAGAAACAGAGATTTTAAAGAGATGGAGAAACAGACAGATGATAACGAGATGGAGAAACAGACAGATGATAAAGAGATGGAGAAACAGAGATGATAAAGAGAGGAAGAAACAGAGATGATAAAGAGATGGAGAAACAGACAGATGATAAAGAGATGGAGAAACAGACAGATGATAAAGAGATGGAGAAACAGATGATAAAGAGAGGAAGAAACAGAGATGATAAAGAGATGGAGAAACAGATATGATAAAGAGATGGAGAAACAGAGATGATAAAGAGATGGAGAAACAGACAGATGATAAAGAGATGGAGAAACAGATAGATGATAAAGAGATGGAGAAACAAAGATGATAAACAGATGGAGAAACAGAGATGATAAAGAGAGGAAGAAACAGAGATTATAAAGAGATGGAGAAACAGAGATGACAAAGAGATGGAGAAACAGACAGATGATAAAGAGAGGAAGAAACAGATAGATGATAAAGAGAGGAAGAAAAAGACAGATGATAAAGAGATGGAGAAACAGACAGATGATAAAGAGAGGAAGAAACAGAGATGATAAAGAGATGGAGAAACAGACAGATGATAAAGAGATGGAGAAACAGAGATGATAAAGAGATGGAGAAACAAAGATGATAAACAGATGGAGAAACAGAGATGATAAAGAGAGGAAGAAACAGAGATGATAAAGAGATGGAGAAACAGACAGATGATAAAGAGATGGAGAAACAGAGATGATAAAGAAAGGAAGAAACAGAGATGATAAAGAGATGGAGAAACAGACAGATGATAAAGACATGGAGAAACAGATAAATGATAAAGAAATGGAGAAACAGACAGATGATAAAGAGATGGAGAAACAGATGATAAAGAGAGGAAGAAACAGATGATAAATAGAGGAAGAAACAGAGATGATAAAGAGATGGAGAAACAGACAGATGATAAAGAGATGGAGAAACAGAGAGGATAAAGAGAGGAAGAAACAGAGATGATAAATAGATGGAGAAACAGACAGATGATAAAGAGAGGAAGAAACAGAGATTTTAAAGAGATGGAGAAACAGACAGATGATAACGAGATGGAGAAACAGAGATGATAAAGAGAGGAAGAAACAGAGATGATAAAGAGATGGAGAAACAGACAGATGATAAAGAGATGGAGTAACAGACAGATGATAAAGAGATGGAGAAACAGATGATAAAGAGAGGAAGAAACAGAGATTTAAAAGAGATGGAGAAACAGACAGATGATAACGAGATGGTGAAACAGACAGATGATAAAGAGATGGAGAAACAGAGATGATAAAGAGAGGAAGAAACAGAGATGATAAAGAGATGGAGAAACAGACAGATGATAAAGAGATGGAGAAACAGACAGATGATAAAGAGATGGAGAAACAGATGATAAAGAGAGGAAGAAACAGAGATGATAAAGAGATGGAGAAACAGATATGATAAAGAGATGGAGAAACAGAGATGATAAAGAGATGGAGAAACAGACAGATGATAAAGAGATGGAGTAACAGACAGATGATAAAGAGATGGAGAAACAGATGATAAAGAGAGGAAGAAACAGAGATTTAAAAGAGATGGAGAAACAGACAGATGATAACGAGATGGTGAAACAGACAGATGATAAAGAGATGGAGAAACAGAGATGATAAAGAGAGGAAGAAACAGAGATGATAAAGAGATGGAGAAACAGACAGATGATAAAGAGATGGAGAAACAGACAGATGATAAAGAGATGGAGAAACAGATGATAAAGAGAGGAAGAAACAGAGATGATAAAGAGATGGAGAAACAGATATGATAAAGAGATGGAGAAACAGAGATGATAAAGAGATGGAGAAACAGACAGATGATAAAGAGATGGAGAAACAGATAGATGATAAAGAGATGGAGAAACAAAGATGATAAACAGATGGAGAAACAGAGATGATAAAGAGAGGAAGAAACAGAGATTATAAAGAGATGGAGAAACAGAGATGACAAAGAGATGGAGAAACAGACAGATGATAAAGAGAGGAAGAAACAGATAGATGATAAAGAGAGGAAGAAAAAGACAGATGATAAAGAGATGGAGAAACAGACAGATGATAAAGAGAGGAAGAAACAGAGATGATAAAGAGATGGAGAAACAGACAGATGATAAAGAGATGGAGAAACAGAGATGATAAAGAGATGGAGAAACAAAGATGATAAACAGATGGAGAAACAGAGATGATAAAGAGAGGAAGAAACAGAGATGATAAAGAGATGGAGAAACAGACAGATGATAAAGAGATGGAGAAACAGAGATGATAAAGAAAGGAAGAAACAGAGATGATAAAGAGATGGAGAAACAGACAGATGATAAAGACATGGAGAAACAGATAAATGATAAAGAGATGGAGAAACAGACAGATGATAAAGAGATGGAGAAACAGATGATAAAGAGAGGAAGAAACAGATGATAAATAGAGGAAGAAACAGAGATGATAAAGAGATGGAGAAACAGACAGATGATAAAGAGATGGAGAAACAGAGAGGATAAAGAGAGGAAGAAACAGAGATGATAAATAGATGGAGAAACAGACAGATGATAAAGAGAGGAAGAAACAGAGATTTTAAAGAGATGGAGAAACAGACAGATGATAACGAGATGGAGAAACAGAGATGATAAAGAGAGGAAGAAACAGAGATGATAAAGAGATGGAGAAACAGACAGATGATAAAGAGATGGAGTAACAGACAGATGATAAAGAGATGGAGAAACAGATGATAAAGAGAGGAAGAAACAGAGATTTAAAAGAGATGGAGAAACAGACAGATGATAACGAGATGGTGAAACAGACAGATGATAAAGAGATGGAGAAACAGAGATGATAAAGAGATGGAGAAACAGACAGATGATAAAGAGATGGAGAAACAGAGATGATAAAGAGAGGAAGAAACAGAGACGATAAATAGATGGAAAAACAGACAGTTGATAAAGAGATGGAGAAACAGACAGATGATAAAGAGATGGAGAAACAGACATATGATAAAGAGATGGAGAAACAGAGATGATAAAGAGAGGAAGAAACAGAGATGATAAAGAGATGGAGAAACAGACAGATGATAAAGAGAGGAAGAAACAGAGATTTTAAAGAGATGGAGAAACAGACAGATGATAACGAGATGGAGAAACAGACAGATGATAAAGAGATGGAGAAACAGAGATGATAAAGAGAGGAAGAAACAGAGATGATAAAGAGATGGAGAAACAGACAGATGATAAAGAGATGGAGAAACAGACAGATGATAAAGAGATGGAGAAACAGATGATAAAGAGAGGAAGAAACAGAGATGATAAAGAGATGGAGAAACAGATATGATAAAGAGATGGAGAAACAGAGATGATAAAGAGATGGAGAAACAGACAGATGATAAAGAGATGGAGAAACAGATAGATGATAAAGAGATGGAGAAACAAAGATGATAAACAGATGGAGAAACAGAGATGATAAAGAGAGGAAGAAACAGAGATTATAAAGAGATGGAGAAACAGAGATGACAAAGAGATGGAGAAACAGACAGATGATAAAGAGAGGAAGAAACAGATAGATGATAAAGAGAGGAAGAAAAAGACAGATGATAAAGAGATGGAGAAACAGACAGATGATAAAGAGAGGAAGAAACAGAGATGATAAAGAGATGGAGAAACAGACAGATGATAAAGAGATGGAGAAACAGAGATGATAAAGAGATGGAGAAACAAAGATGATAAACAGATGGAGAAACAGAGATGATAAAGAGAGGAAGAAACAGAGATGATAAAGAGATGGAGAAACAGACAGATGATAAAGAGATGGAGAAACAGAGATGATAAAGAAAGGAAGAAACAGAGATGATAAAGAGATGGAGAAACAGACAGATGATAAAGACATGGAGAAACAGATAAATGATAAAGAGATGGAGAAACAGACAGATGATAAAGAGATGGAGAAACAGATGATAAAGAGAGGAAGAAACAGATGATAAAGAGAGGAAGAAACAGAGATGATAAAGAGATGGAGAAACAGACAGATGATAAAGAGATGGAGAAACAGATAGATGATAAAGAGAGGAAGAAACAGACAGATGATAAAGAGAGGAAGAAACAGAGATGATAAAGAGATGGAGAAACAGACAGATGATAAAGAGATGGAGAAACAGACAGATGATAAAGAGATGGAGAAACAGACAGATGATAAAGAGATGGAGAAACAAAGATGATAAACAGATGGAGAAACAGAGATGATAAAGAGAGGAAGAAACAGAGATGATAAAGAGATGGAGAAACAGACAGATGATAAAGAGATGGAGAAACAGAGATGATAAAGAAAGGAAGAAACAGAGATGATAAAGAGATGGAGAAACAGACAGATGATAAAGACATGGAGAAACAGATAAATGATAAAGAGATGGAGAAACAGACAGATGATAAAGAGATGGAGAAACAGATGATAAAGAGAGGAAGAAACAGATGATAAAGAGAGGAAGAAACAGAGATGATAAAGAGATGGAGAAACAGACAGATGATAAAGAGATGGAGAAACAGATAGATGATAAAGAGAGGAAGAAACAGACAGATGATAAAGAGAGGAAGAAACAGAGATGATAAAGAGATGGAGAAACAGACAGATGATAAATAGATGGAGAAACAGACAGATGATAAAGAGATGGAGAAACAGACAGATGATAAAGAGATGGAGAAACAGAGATGATAAAGAGAGGAAGAAACAGAGATGATAAAGAGATGGAGAAACAGACAGATGATAAAGAGATGGAGAAACAGAGATGATAAAGAGATGGAGAAACAGACAGATGATAAAGAGTGTAAGAAACAGACAGATGATAAAGAGATGGAGAAACAGACAGATGATAAAGAGAGGAAGAAACAGAGATGATAAAGAGATGGAGAAACAGACAGATGATAAAGAGATGGAGAAACAGACAGATGATAAAGAGATGGAGAAACAGAGATGATAAAGAGATGGAGAAACAGACAGATGATAAAGAGATGGAGAAACAGACAGATGATAAAGAGATGGAGAAACAGAGATGATAAAGAGAGGAAGAAACAGAGATGATAAAAAGATGGAGAAACAGAGATGATAAAGAGATGGAGAAACAAAGATGATAAACATATGGAGAAACAGAGATGATAAAGAGAGGAAGAAACAGAGATTATAAAGAGATGGAGAAACAGAGATGATAAAGAGAGGAAGAAACAGAGATGATAAAAAGATGGAGAAACAGAGATGATAAAGAGATGGAGAAACAAAGATGATAAACAGATGGAGAAACAGAGATGATAAAGAGAGGAAGAAACAGAGATTATAAAGAGATGGAGAAACAGAGATGATAAAGAGATGGAGAAACAAAGATGATAAACAGATGGAGAAACAGACAGATGATAAAGAGAGGAAGAAACAGAGATGATAAAGAGAGGAAGAAACAGAGATGATAAAGACAGGGAGGGAAAGAGAAGAAGAAGATGAGGAGATTTAGCTTCAGGTTTAGCTCTTTCTTGTCTGGTGGGTGCTACGGTTGAGCTGAGGCAGAATGCCAACGTTTGAGAAACCAGCAAGAGTGCGTGTGCGTGTTTGTGTGTGTCTCAGACTTAGAGAGAAAGAGAGGTGTGAAAAGAGTGTGTGACTCCTCGTTCACCTCCCTGTGAGATGGGGGCTGGTTCTTCCTGTTCATCCGGGCTGACATACATGGAGGAGAGGAGGGGGAGGATGGCTAGTCTTTTATTTTTTGTTGTTGCCTATTTTTTTACATTAAAATGTGTCACATATCAGTTTGCAAACAATGTAAAAAATAAAAATAAAAAAGGAATATTGAGTTAATAAAGCCACATACTAACATGGTGTATTATTTGCTTTCTTGAGTAAGACAGCACCAACAAGCAGGTGTTTCAGCGTTGCTCAGTGCTTTCTGTGGTGGAGGGGCAGCCAGCTGAAACAATACATAGCGTAAGGGTTGGTAAGCTTCTCTAGTTGTGCATTGATTGGCTCAGTGTTCTGTTAGTCATGGGGACACAACATCATCGCAAATTCCACAGGGAGAGCTAGAAAGTTCAAGCCCCCTTGGGTGCTGCCATTGATTTACATTAGAAGTGCCCATCCAAGAAGGCTAAAGGTTATTGGCCACAGATAAAATGATGTCAAATCATGTTATATCTAAAGCAGCTTTGATTGGACTGATCATACTTAGCAATCTTACTTAGCAAGCTTGACAAGCAGTCATCATCATGAATCACCTCGACAATCTACTGGCAAATCCTTTTCAATCCTTGTCATATGAAGAGACATTTTTGATAAAACGTATCGGTGCTCATTGGCCATTGGACATAAACATTAAACAACAAGTTGAAAATCGAAGATTCAACAATGAGTGGTTCGAAAAGGAATCAGTGGATAAATGCAAGCGTGGCAAAGAAATAACATTTTTGCTTCCTCTGCTATTCGGTGGAGAGGGTGTGTGGTATAAGTCTGGGTTGGAGGGTCTCTTTTCCAAGCTTACTAAAAGGACTAACATTCACACACAACACCATGGGCCAGGAAAGGTTGAATATACAGTTCAAGTCGGAGGTTTACATACACCTTAGCCAAATACATTTAAACTAAGTTATTCACAATTCCTGACATTTAATCTTAGTAAAAATTCCCTGTCTTAGGTCAGTTAGGATCACCATGTCATGTTCTGACCTTAGTTCTGTTATTATATCTTTATTTTAGTATGGTCAGGGCGTGAGTTGGGTGGGTTGTCTATGTTCGTTTTTCTATAATTTGGGATTTCTGTGTTCGGCCTAGTATGGTTCTCAATCAGAGGCAGCTGTCAATCCTTGTCCCTGATTGAGAATCTTACTTAGGTAGCCTGGTTTCACTTTTGAGCTGTGGGTGTTTATTTTCCGTGTTAGTGTTTGTGCCACACGGGACTGTTTCGTTTTGATTACTTCACGTTTATTGTTTAGTATTTCAGGGTTCAGTTTTGTTTCATTAAAATTATAAAATATGAACACTTACCACGCTGCGCTTTTGTCCGATCCTTGCGACTCCTCGTCAGAAGAGGACGAGCGTTACACACCACTTACACACCACTTTATTTTAAGAATGTGAAATGTCAAAATAATAGTAGAGAATTATTTCTTTCAGCTTTTATTTCTTTCATCACATTCCCAGTGGGTTAGAAGTTTACATATACTCAATTAGCATTTGGTAGCAATGCCTTTAAATTGTTTAACTTGGGTCGAACATTTCAGGTAGCCTTCCACAAGCTTCCCGCAATAAGTAGGGTGAATTTTGACCGATTCCTCCTGACAGAGCTGGTGTAACTGAGTCAGGTTTGTAGGCCTCCTTACTCGCACACGCTTTTTAAGTTCTGCCCACAAATGTTCTATAGGATGGAGGTCAGGGCTTTGGAAGATGGAAGACCCATTTGCGACCAAGTTTTAACTTGTCTTGAGATGTTGCTTCAATATATCCACATAATTGTCCTCCTCATGATGCCATCAATTTTGTGAAGTGCACCAGTCCCTCCTGCAGCAAAGCACCTCCACAACATGATGCTGCCACCCCCTTGTTTCACGGTTGGGATGGTGTTCTTCGGCTTGCAAGTCTACCCCTTTTCCTCCAAACAAAACAATGGTCATTATGGCCAAACAGTTCTATTTTTGTTTCATCAGACCAGAGGACATTTTTCCAAAAAGTGTGATCTGTGTCCCCATGTGCAGTTGCAAATCGTAGTCTGGCTTTTTTATGGCAGTTTTGGAGCAGTGGCTTCTTCCTTGCTGAGCTGCCTTTCAGGTTATGTCGATTTAAGACTCGTTTTACTGTGGATATAGATACTTTTGTACCTGTTTCCTCCAGCGTCGTTTGCTGTTGTTCTGGGATTGATTTGCACTTTTCGCACCAAAGTACATTCATCACTAGGAGACAGAAGGCGTCTCCTTCCTGAGCGGTATGACGGCTGTGTGGTCCCATGGTGTTTATACAGTGGGGCAAAAAAGTATTTAGTCAGCCACCAATTGTGCAAGTTCTCCCACTTAAAAAGATGAGAGAGGCCTGTAATTTTCATCTTAGGTAAACTTCAACTATGACAGACAAAATGAGAAGAAAAAAATCCAGAAAATCATATTGTAGGATTTTTAATGAATTTATTTGCAAATGATGGTGGAAAATAAGTATTTGGTCACCTACAAACAAGCAAGATTTCTGGCTCTCACAGACCTGTAACTTCTTCTTTAAGAGGCTCCTCTGTCCTCCACTCGTTACCTGTATTAATGGCACTTGTTTGAATGTGTTATCAGTATAAAAGACACCTGTCCACAACCTCAAACAGTCACACTCCAAACTCCACTATGGCCAAGACCAAAGAGCTGTCAAAGGACACCAGAAACAAAATTGTAGACCTGCACCAGGCTGGGAAGACTGAATCTGCAATAGGTAAGCAGCTTGGTTTGAAGAAATCAACTGTGGGAGCAATTATTAGGGCTTTACCTAGCAAAGACTTATAGATGACCTGGAGCCAGTGGGTTTGGCGACGAATATGAAGCAAGGGCCAGCCAACGAGAGCATACAGGTCGCAGTGGTGGGTGGTATATGGGGCTTTGGTAACAAAACGGATGACACTGTGATAGACTGCATTTGCTGAGTAGAGTGTTGGAGGCTATTTTGTAAATGACATCGCCGAAGTCAAGGATCGGTAGGATAGTCCGTTTTACGAGGGTATGTTTGGAAGGATGCTTTGTTGCGAAATAGGAAGCCGATTCTAGATTTAATTTTGGATTGGAGATGCTTAATGTGAGTCTGGAAGGAGAGTTTACAGTCTAACCAGACACCTAGGTATTTGTAATTGTCCACATATTTTAAGTCAGAACCGTCCAGAGTGGTGATGCTGGACGGGTGGGCAGGTGCGGGCAGCGATCGGTTGAAGAGCATGCATTTAGTTTTGCTTGCATTTAAGAGGAGCTTGAGGCCATGGAAGGAGAGTTGTTAGGCATTGAAGCTCGTCTGGAGTTTAGTTAACTTCTTGGCACACCCATCCCTTAGCGGGATCATTTTCGTCATCATCCGCTGAATTGCAGATTTCCGAATTTAAATTCAATTACTAAAAATATTTAATTTTCATGAAATCACAAGTGCAATATAGCAAAACACAGCTTAGCTTATTGTTAATCCACCTGGTGTGTCAGATTTCAAAAAAGCTTTACAGCTGAAGCAAACCAAGTGTTTATGTAAGGACATCTCTCTCAGCAGACAAAACATTACAAACAGCTAGCAGCAAAGTAGATTGGTAACGAAAGTCAGAAAAGCAATCAAATTAATTTCTTACCTTTGATAATCTTCAGATGTTTGCACTCACGAGACTCCCAGTTACACAATAAATGTTCCTTTTGTTCCATAAAGATTATTTTTATATCCAAAATACTTCCATTTGGTTGACGCGTTTTGTTGAGTAATCCACAGGCTCGAGCGGTCACTACGGGGCAGACGAAAATTCCAAATAGTATCCGTAAAGTTCGTAGAAACATGTCAAACGTTTTTTATAATCAATCCTCAGGTTGTTTTTACAATGAATAATTGATCATTTTTCATCCGGACCGTAGATTTTTTTTAATAGGAGAGAGAGAAAATGTCTGCTCCAAGCTGTTGCACATGCAAAACTCTGCTGGCACCCAGCCATCCACTGACGCGATGTGATCATTCGCGCTCATTTTTCAGAATAAAAGGTTGAAACTATGTCTAAAGACTGTTCACACCATGTGGAAACCATAGGGAAAGAAATCTGGTTGATATCCCTTTACATGGAGGGAAGGCATGCAATAGAACAGGGAGCTTTCAAAATAAGAGGCACTTCCTAGTTGGATTTTCCTCAGGTTTTCGCCTGCAATATCAGTTCTGTTATCCTCACAGACAATATTTTGACAGTTTTGGAAACTTTAGAGTGTGTTTCTATCCTAATCTGACAATTACATGCATATTCTAGCTTCTGGGCCTGAGAAATAGACCGTTTAATTTGGGAACGTTTTTCATCCAAACATCAAAATACTGCCCCCTACACTCAACAGGTTAACCTCTCTGATCTCCCCATCCCGGATCCGGTATCAGGAATACAGACTCAAGCTCATTACCATAACGCAACGTTAACTATTCATGAAAATCGCAAATGAAATGAAATAAATATGCCATCTCTCAAGCTCATATTCAAAATATGCTTCTCAACCATAGGAAAACAATAATTTGTGTAAAAGTAGCTAGCTAGCGTAGCATTTAGCGTTAGCATTAGCGTTAGCATCCAGCACGCAACATTTCAACAAAAACATAAAAGCCTTCAAATAAAATCATTTACCTTTGAAGAACTTCTGATGTTTTCAATGAGGATACTCTCAATTAGATTGCAGATGCTCAGTTTTTCCAAAAAGATTATTTGTGTATTAGAAATAGCTCCGTTTTATACATCACATTTGGCTACCAAAAAAAAACGAAAATTCAGTCCTCAAAACGCGAACTTTTTTCCAAATTAACTCCATAATATCGACTGAAAACATGGCAAACGTTGTTTAGAATCAATCCTCAAGGTGTTTTTCACATATCTCTTCATTGATATATCGTTCTTGGAAGCATGGTTTCTCCCCTCAATCAAATGGAAAAGTACAAGCAGCTGGCAATTGCGCACTGAATTCCACGCAGGACACCAGGCGGACACTTGGAAAATGTAGTCTCTTATGGTCAATCTTCCAATGATATGCCTACAAATACGTCACAATGCTGCTAACACCTTGGGGGAACGACAGAAAGTGTAGGCTCATTCCTTGCGCAATCACAGCCATATAAGGAGACAATGGAAAACAGAGCTTCAGAAATTCTGCTCATTTCCTGGTTGACGCATCATCTTGGTTTCGCCTGTAGAATGAGTTCTGGGGCACTTACAGACAATATCTTTGCAGATTCTGAAACTTCAGAGTGTTTTCTTTCAAAAACTGTCAAGAATATGCATAGTCAAGCATCTTTTCGTGACAAAATATCGCGCTTAAAACGGGAACGTTTTTTATCCAAAAATGAAATAGCGCCCCTAGAGATCAAAGAGGTTAACGCAGTGTCCAAAGAAGGGCCAGAAGTATACAGAATGGTATCGTCTGCGTAGAGGTGGATCAGAGAATCACCAGCAGCAAGAGCAACATCATTGATGTATACAGAGAAAAGAATCGGCCTGAGAATTGAACCCTGTGGCACCCCCATAGAGACTGCCAGAAGTCCGGACAACAGGTGTCAAACCTCCGATTTGACACACTGAACTCTGTCTGAGAAGTAGTTGGTGAACCAGGCGAGGCAGTCATTTGAAAAGCCAAGGCTGTTGAGTCTGCCGATAAGAATGTGGTGATTGACAGAGTCGAAAGCCTTGGCCAGGTCGACGAATACGGCTGCACAGTATTGTCTTTTATCGATGGTGATTATGATATCGTTTAGGACCTTGAGCGTGGCTGAGGTGCACCCATGACCAGATCGGAAACCAGATTGCACTGCGGAGGAGGTACGGTGGGATTCGAAATGGTCGGTGATCTGTTTGTTAACTAATGGTCGGTGATCTGTTTGTTAAGACCTTAGAAAGGCAGGGTAGGATAGATATAGGTCTGTAACAGTTTGGGTCTAGAGTGTCTCCCCCTTTGAAGAAGAGGAAGACCGCGGCAGCTTTCCAATCTTTGGGGATCTCAGATGATACGAAAGAAAGGTTGAACAGACTAGTAATAGGGGTTGCAACAATTGCGGCGGATACTTTTGGAGAGGGTCCAGATTGTCTAGCCCAGCTGATTTGTAGGGGTCCAGATTTGGTCAACTCTTTCAGAACATCAGCTATCTGGATTTGGGTGAAGGAGAAATGGGGGAGGTTTGGGCAAGTTGCTTTGGGGGCTGCAGGACTGTTGACCGAGGTAGGGGTAGCCAGGTGGAACGCATGGCCAGCCGTAGAAAAATGCTTATTGAAATTCTCAATTATCGTGGATTTATTGGGGGTGACAGTGTTTCCTAGCCTCAGTGCAGTGGGCAGTTGGGAGGAGATGCTCTTATTCTCCATGGACTTTACAGTGTCCCAGAACTTTATGGAGTTTGTGTTACAGGATGCAAATTTCTGTTTGAAAAAGCTAGCCTTTGCTTTCCTAACTGCCTGTGTATATTGGTTCCTAACTTCCCTGAAAAGTTGCATATCGCGGGGGCAATTTGATGCTAATGCAGTACGCCACATGATGTTTTGTGCTAGTCAAGGGCAGTCAGGTCTGGAGTGAACCAAGGGCTATATCAGTTCGTGATTCAACATTTTTTAAATGGGGCATGCTTGTTTAAGATGGTGAGGAAATCACTTTTAAAGAATAACCAGGCATCCTCTACTGACGGAATGAGGTCAATATCCTTCCAGGATACCCGGGCCAGGTTAATTAGAAAGGCCTGCTCGCTGAAGTGTTTTGGGGAGCGTTTCACAGTGATGAGGGGTGGTCGTTTGACCGTAGACCCATTACGGACACAGGCATTGAGGCAGTGATCGCTGAGATCCTGGTTGAAGACAGCAGAGGTGTATTTAGAGGGCAGGTTGGTCAGGATGATATCCATGAGGGTGCCCGTGTTTACGGATTTGGGTTTGTACCTGGTAAGTTCATTGATCGTTTGTGTGAGATTGAGGGCATCTAGCTTAGATTGTAGGACGGCCGGGGTGTTAATTATGTCCCAGTTTAGGTCACCTAACAGTACGAGCTCTGAAGATAGATGGGGGCAATCAATTCACATATGGTGTCCAGGGCACAGCTGGGGGCAGAAGGTGGTCTATAACAACCAGCAACGGTGAGAGACTTGTTTCTGGAAAGGTGGATTTTTGAAGTAGATGCTCAAATTGTTTGGGCACAGACCTGGATAATATGACAGAACTCTGCAGGCTATCTCTGCAGTAGATTGCAACTCCGCCCCCTTTGGCAGTTCTATCTTGTTGGAAAATGTTATAGTTAGGGATGGAAATGTCAGGATTTTTGGTGGCCTTCCTAAGCCAGGATTCAGACACGGCTAGGACATCTGGATTCGCAGAGTGTGCTAAAGCAGTGAGTTTAACAAATTTAGGGAGGAGGGAGAGATGTTTTGTCTCTAGAGACATCATTTAGACCAGGTGAGGTCACTGCATGTGTGGGAGGTGAAACAAACGGGCTAGCTATGGCATATTGACTAGGGCTGGAGGCTTTACAGTGAAATAAGACAATAATCACTAACCAAAAAAGGCAATGGACAAGACATATTGACATTAGGGAGAGGCATGCGTAGCCGAGTGATCATAGGGACCAGTGGGTAGCTAGGAGAGCTGGAGAAATGACGACTCAGACAGCTAATGGGCCGGAGCTAGCAGGCTAGCAGAAGGGCCTTAGGGGGACGTCGTGACGGAAAAAGTCTGTTGTAGCCCCCTCAGACAGTTACGTCGGCAGACCAGTCATGTTGGATCGGCAGTAGAAGGGTCCAGGCCAATTGGCAAAATAGGTATTGTAACCCAAGAAATTGGCAGTCCCATATGCTCTAGACAGCTAGCTCTAGACAGCTAGCGGGCCATGGCTAGCAGGCTAGCGGATGGGCCTTCAGGGGACGTCGCGACGGAGGAGCCTGTTGAAACCCCTCGGGCGGATTACATCGGTAGACCAGTCGTGATGGAATCGGCGGGGCTCCGTTTTGGCAGTAAAAGGGGTCCAGGCCAATTGGCAAAATATGTATTGTAGCCCAAGGAGTGGCTGATGGACCTCTTCAGCTAGCCGGGAGATGGGCCTAGCACAAGGCTAGTTCCAGGCTCACTGGTGCTTGCTTTGGGACAGAGGCGTTAACCAGAGGATAGCCACTCGGATAGCAGCTAACTAGCTGCGATGATCTAGGTGAAAAGGTTCAGAGCTTGCGGTAGGAAACTGGAGATGTGGAGAAAAAGCAGTTCGGTATGCTCTAGGTGCAGACTGGCAGGAGTTGACCGGCCTAAGATTAGCTGATGACCGCTAACTGACTACTAGCTAGTAGCTAGTTAGCTGGCTAGCTTCTGTTGGGGGTTCCGGTTCTAAAGTATAGAAAATAGCAGATACATACCACATTCGGTGAGGCGGGTTGCAGGAGAATATGTTGAAACTGAGGTTCAAAATATGAAACAATATATACGAAATATATACGAAGGGAAAAAATATATATTCACGGGACACGACAAGACAAAGATGTCTTAACTTCTACGCCATCTTGGAATGAGGATGGCTATTCTGACAGATACATGAGGGGGAGGATGGCTAGTCTGACAGATATCTGGAGGAGAGGATGTCTAGTCTGCCAGATACCTGGAGGAGAGGATGGCTAGTCTGGCAGATACCTGGAGGAGAGGATGGGGAGGATGGCTAGTCTGACAGATACATGGAGGGAGAGGAGGGGGAGGATGGCTAGTCTGACAGATACATGAAGGGGGAGGATGGCTAGTCTGACAGATACATGGAGGGGGAGGTTGGCTAGTCTGACAGATACATGAAGGGGGAGGATGGTTAGTCTGACAGATACATGGAGGGGGAGGTTGGCTAGTCTGACAGATACAGTGAGGGAAAAAAGTATTTGAGCCCCTGCTGATCTTGTACGTTTGCCCACCGACAAAGAAATGATCAGTCTATAATTTTAATGGTAGGTTTATTTGAACAGTGAGAGACAGAATAACAACAAAAAAATCCAGAAAACGCATGTCAAAAATGTTATGAATTGATTTGCATTTAAATGAGGGAAATAAGTATTTGACCCCTCTGCAAAACATGACTTAGTACTTGGTGGCAAAACCCTTGTTGGCAATCACAGAGGTCATATGTTTCTCATAGTTGGTCACTAGGTTTGCACACATCTCATGAGGGATTTTGTCCCACTCCTCTTTGCAGATCTTCTCCAAGTCTTTAAGGTTTCGAGGCTGACGTTTGGCAACTCTAACCTTCAGCTCCCTCCACAGATTTACTATGGGATTAAGGTCTGGAGACTGGCTAGGCCACTCCAGGACCTTAATGTGCTTCTTCTTGAGCCACTTCTTTGTTGCCTTGGCGGTGTGTTTTGGGTCATTGTCATGCTGGAATACCCATCCACGACCCATTTTCAATGCCCTGGCTGAGGGAAGGAGGTTCTCACCCAGGATTTGATGGTACATGGCCCTGTCCATCGTCCCTTTGATGAGGTGAAGTTGTCCTGTCCCCTTAGCAGAAAAACACCCCCAAAGCATAATGTTTCCACCTCCATGTTTGACGATGGGGATGGTGTATTCGGGTCATAGGCAGCATTCCTCCTCTTCCAAACACAGCAAGTTGAGTTGATGCCAAAGAGCTAAATTTTGGTCTCATCTGACCACAACACCTTCACCCAGTTGTCCTCTGAATCATTCAAATATTCATTGGCAAACTTCAGACGGGCATGTACAGTGTATATGTGCTTTCTTGAGCAGGGGGACCTTACGGGCGCTGCAGGATTTCAGTCCTGCCCTGCGTAGTGTGTTACCAATTGTTTTCTTGGTGACTATGGTCCCAGCTGCCCCGAGATCATTGACAAGATCCTCCCGTGTAGTTCTGGGCTGATTCCTCACCGTTCTCATGATCATTACAACTCCACGAGGTGAGATCTTGCATGGGGCCCCAGGCTGAGAGAGATTGACAGTTATTTTGTGTTTCTTCCTTTTGCGAATAATTGCACCAACTGTTGTCACCTTCTCACCAAGCTGCTTGGCGATGGTCTTGTAGCCCACTTCAGCCTTGTGTAGGTCTACACTCTTGTCCCTGACATCCTTGGAGAGCTCTTTGGTCTTGGCCATGGTGGAGAGTTTGGAATCTGATTGATTGATTGCTTCTGTGGACAGGTGTATTTTGTACAGGTAACAAACTGAGATTAGGGGCACTCCCTTTAAGAGTGTGCTCCTAATCTCAGTTTGTTACCTGTATAAACGACACCTGGGAGCCAGAAATCTTTCTGATTGAGAGGGGGTCAAATACTTATTTCCCTCATTAAAATGCAAATCAAATTATAACATTTTTGACATGCGTTTTTCTGGATTTTTCTGTTGTTATTCTGTCTTTCACTGTTCAAATAAACCTACCATTAAAATTGTAGACTGATCATTTCTTTGTCAGTGGGAAAACGTACAAAATAAGCAGGGGATTAAATACTTTTTTCCCTCACTGTACATAGAGGGGGAGGATGGCTAGTCTTACCGATACATGGAGGGGGAGGATGGTTAGTCTGACAGATACAAAGAGGGGGAGGATGGCTAGTCTGACAGATACATAGAGGGGGAGGATGGCTAGTTTGACAAATACATGGAGGGGGAAGATGGCTAGTCTGACAGATACATGGAGGGGGAGGATGGCTAGTCTGACAGATACATGGAGGAGAGGAGGGGGAGGATGGCTAGTCTGACAGATACATAGAGGGAGGGGGAGGATGGCTAGTCTGACAGATACATAGAGGGGGAGGATGGCTAGTCTTAGCGATACATGGAGGGGGAGGATGGCTAGTCTGACAGATACATGGAGGGGGAGGATGGATAGTCTGACAGATACATGGAGGGGGAGGATGGATAGTCTGACAGATACATGGAGGGGGAGGATGGCTAGTCTGACAGATACATAGAGGGGGAGGATGGCTAGTCTGACAGATACAAAGAGGGGGAGGATGCATAGTCTGACAGATACATGGAGGGGGAGGATGGCTAGTCTGACAGATACATGGAGGGGGAGGATGGCTAGTCTGACAGATACATAGATGGGGAGGATGGATAGTCTGACAGATACATGGAGGAGAGGAGGGGGAGGATGGCATGCTGATGACCAGTAAGAAGGCAGGTGTTCTTGGATCTATTATGATTTATATTAACACAGGGAGTAGCACCCGAACGGGTGAGTTTGGAGTATTATAGAGGTAACTGACAAAATAAAGGAAACATCAACATAAAGTGTCTTAACCTCTTGGATTTAGGGGGCGCTATTTTAATTTTTGGATGAAAAACGTTCCCGTTTTAAACAAGATATTTTGTCACGAAAAGATGTTCGACTATGCACATAATTGACAGCTTTGGAAAGAAGACACTCTGACGTTTCCAAAACTGCAAAGATATTGTCTGTGAGTGCCACAGAACTGATGTTACAGGCGAAACCCAGATACAAATCCAACCAGGAAGTGCCGCATTTTTTGAAACCACCTCATGCCAATGAATCCTTATATGGCTGTGAATGAGCTATGAATGAGCTTACGTTTTCCACGTTTTCCCCAAGGTGTCTACAGCATTGTGACGTCTTTTTAGGCATTCCCTTGAAGAATGGCTGTAAGGGACCATATATGGCATGTGGTCACATGGTGTCTCCCGCAGAAAACCTTGCGTAAAATACTGAGGTAGCCATTTTTCCAATCGCTTATGAGAAACCAACTGCCTCGACTGATATATTATCAAATATATTTGTTAAAAACACCTTGAGGATGGATCCTAAACAACGTTTTCCGTGTTTCTGTCGATATTATGGAGCAAATTTTGAAAAAAGTTTGGCATTATAGTTGTAGCATTTTCCGGTCGATTTCTCAGCCATGCATGATGAAGAAACAGGAGCTATTTCGCCTACAAAAATAATTTTTGGGGAAAAAAGGAACATTTGCTATCTAACTGGGAGTCTCCTGAGTGAAAGCATCTGAAGTTCTTCAAAGGTAAATGATTTAATTTGGTTGCTTTTCTTATTTTTGTGAAAATGTAGCATAGCATTATGCCATGATAAACTTACACAAATGCTTGTCTAGCGTTGGCTGTAACGCATATTTTGAAAATCTGAGATGACAGTGTTGTTAACAAAAGGCTAAGCTTGAGTTTGAATATATTTATTTCATTTCATTTGCGATTTTCATGAATAGGAAAAGTTTATAGGGGTATGTATGTCCGTTGCGTTATGCTAATGCGTTTGAGGCTATGATTACGCTCCCGGATACGGGTTTGCTCGTCGCAAGAGGTTTTAATAGGGCGTTGGGCCACCATGAGCTGCCAGAAAAGCTTCAACGAACCTTGGCATAGATTCTAGGAACATGACACCATTCTTCATTGAGAAATTACATAATTGTGTTTTGTTAATGGTGGTGGAAAACACTGTCTCAGGTGCTGTTCCAGAATCTCCCATAAATCTTCAATTGGGTTGAGATCTGGTAACACACACTTTAAAGCTGCCATGCTCTTTTAAGACTCCTCTTTCAAAGTCCTTGAGATATCTTTTAGCCATTGAAGCCAAAATAATAGGTAACTGGACCTTTTATACATGACCCTAAGCATGATGGGATGTTAATTGCTTAATTAAATCAGGAACCACACGTGTTGAAGCACTTGCTTTCAATATACCTTGTATCACTCATTTACTGAAGTGTTTCCTTTATTATGGCAGTTACCTGTATTGGTGTGTTTGTGCACGTACAGTTGAAGTCGGACGTTTACATACACTTTAGCCAAATACATTTAAACTCAGTTTTTCAAAATTCCTGACATTTAATCCCAGTAAAAATCCCCTGTTTTAGGTCAGTTAGGATCACCAGTTTATTTTAAGAATGTGAAATGTCAGAATAATAGTAGAGAGAATTATTAATTTCAGCTTAAATTTCTTTCATCACATTCCCAGTGGGTCAGAAGTTTACATACACTCAATTAGTATTTGGTAGCATTGCCTTTAAATTGTTGAACTTGGGTCAAACGTTTTGGGTAGCATTCAACAAGCTTTCCACAATACGTTGGGTGAATTTTGGCCCATTCCTCCTGACAGAGCTGGTGTAACTGAGTCAGGTTTGTAGACCTCCTTGATCGCACATGCTTTTTCAATTCTGCCCACAAATTTTCTATAGGGTTGAGGTCAGGGATTTGTGATGGCCACTCCAATACCTTCACTTTGTTGTCCTTAAGCCATTTTTCCACAACTTCGGATGTATGCTTGGGGTCATTGTCCATTTGGAAGACCCATTTGCGACCAAGCTTAAACTTCCTGACATGTCTCGAGATGTTGCTTCAGTATATCCACATCATTGTCCTCCTCATGATGACATCTATTTTGTGAAGTGCACCAGTCCCTCCTGTAGCAAAGCATCCCCACAACATGATGCTGCCACCCCCGTGCTTCACGGTTGGGATGGTGTTCTTCGGCTTGCAAGCCTCCCCCTTTTTCCTCCAAACATAATGATGGTCATTATGGCCAAACAGTTCCATTTTTGTTTAATCAGACCAGAGGACATTTCTCCAAAAAGTACGATCTTTGTCCCCATGTGCAGTTGCAAACCGTAGTCTGTCTTTTTATGGCGGTTTTGGAGCAGTGGCTTCTTCCTTGCTGAGCTGCCTTTCAGGCTTTGTCGATGTAGGACTCGTTTTACTGTGGATATAGATACTTTTGTACCTGTTTCCTCCAGAATGTTCACAAGGTCCTTTGCTGTTGTTCTGGGATTGATTTGCACTTTTCGCCCCAAAGTACATTCCTCTCTAGGAGACAGAACGAGTCTCCTTCCTGAGCGGTATGACGGCTGTGTGGTCCCATGGTGTTTGTACATGCGTACTATTGTTTATACAGATGAACGTGGTACCTTCAGGCATTTGGAAATGACTCCCAAGGATGAACCAGACTTGTGGAGGTCTACAATTGTTTTGTCTGAGGTCTTGGCTGATTTCTTTTGATTTTCCCATGATGTCAAGCAAATAGGCACTGAGTTTGAAGGAAGGCCTTGAAATACAATCACAGGCACACCTCCAATTGACTCAAATGTTGTCAATTGGCCTATCAGAAGCTTCTAAAGCCATGACATCATTTCCTGGAATTTTAGAAGCTGTTTAAAGGCATAGTCAACTTAGTGCATGTAAACTTCTGACCCACTGGAATTGTGATACAGTGAATTATAAGTGAAATAATCTGTCTGTAAACAATTGTTGGAAAAAGTACTTGTGTCATGCACAAAGTAGATGTCCTATCAGACTTGGCAAAACTATAGTTTGTTAACAAGACATGTGTGGAGTGGTTGAAAAAACGAGTTTTAATGACTCCAACCTAAGCCTGGGTAGACAAGTAGATGGGCACTTTGAGTGAAATAAAACAAAGTCTACTAAAGTTTGGTGCCTTTTATTATTTGTTTATGTATGTAAACTTCCGACTTCAAATGTATGTGTGTGTGGGGGGGTTGTGTGTGACGTTAGGGGAGATTAGTAGTTCTTTAGAAGGTGGGTGGGCAACAAGCTGGTCTCTAACCCCTCTTTATGATCACATTCTCAACCGACTAACACCACATATTTGATATTGTTTATCGCCATATCAAAAGCACAAAGACAGACACACTCTGGCAGCCTTTGATATTGGGTATCATATCATTGAGCATCTCTCCCTGAGCTAGCTCTCTTATGTGTGTTTTGGTTGTCTATCTGACCAAGCAGCAGATATTTTAAATAACAACTTGAAACCAAACCAAACAGACAGACATGTCTGTGATGTGTCAGTCGGGCCTGTGCAAGGCTGTTTATCATCATTACCACCAGGGGGCAGTGTGTATGAACAAAATAGACTAGTGGTCTTGCTGTTGATAATATCTCTGTATTGACCGATGTAAATAAACCCTAAATTGCTGATGGTATGTATTGGCCATTGAGAGGCTTTGAAGCCATTGAGAGGCCATATTCACACTCCCCTGAAGGAGCAGTCCTCCATAGGAATGAATGGAATTCTACAGTATTTTAATTAAATGTTTCAGGACCAAATTACATGTATTTAATTGTTTTGTTGTTGTTATAATGGGGACAGTAGCATTACTAATCTCAAAAAGGTATACTATAAGGAAAATGTTTTAAAAGTTTTTTATATTTTAAATTTTTATGTTTAGCTCACATAATATAATTTAAAGGTATGGATTGATGTGTCTGTGACAGAACACTTGTGGCAAAATGAATGCAAACGTTAAGAAATGCATTTCTATAGCTTCCAAAATATGTTTTACAACAGTAGGGGAGTGCCAAGATGGGGAAATGTGGCTTTAAAGCAGCGCCCCCTATTAGTCATCTAGTGTGCATATACAGTACCAATCAAAAGTTTGGACACACCTACTCAAGGGTTTTTCTTTATCTACATTGTAGAATAATAGTGAATACATCAAAATGTTAAAATAGCACATATGGAATCATGCAGTAACCAAAAATGTGTTAAACATATCAAAAATATATTTTACATTTTAGATTCTTCAAAGTAGCCACCCTTTGCCAGCTTTGCAAACTCTTGGCATTCTTTCAACCAGCTTCACCTGGAATGCTTTTCCAACAGTCTTGAAGGAGTTCCCTCATATGCTAAGCACTTTGTGGCTGCTTTTCCATCACTCTGCGGTCCAACTCATCCCAAACCATCTCAATTGGGTTGAGGTCGGATGATTGTGGAGGGTAGGTCATCTGATGCAGGAATCCATCGCTCTCCTTCTTGGTAAAATATCCCTTACACAGCCTGGAGGTGTTTTGGGTCATTGTCCTGTTGAAAAACAAATGATAGTCTCACTAGGCGCAAACCAGATGGAATAGTGTATTGCTGCAGAATGCTGTGTTAGCCATGCTGGTTACGTGTGCCTTGAATTCTAAATAAATCACAGACAGTGTCACCAGAAAAGCACCCCCATACCATCACACCTTCTGCCCCATGCTTTACGGTGGGAACCACACATGTGGAGATCATCCGTTCACCTACTCTGCGTCTCACAAAGACATGAAGGTTGGAACCAAAAATCTCAAATTTGGACTCATCAGACCAAAGGATAGATTGCTCGTGTTTCTTGGCCCAAGCAAGTCTCTTATTATTGGTGTCCTTTAATAGTGTTTTTTTGCAGCAGCAATTCAACCATAAAGGCCTGATTGACACAGTCTCCTCTGAACAGTTGACGTTGAGATGTGTCTGTTACTTGAACTATATAAAGCATTTATTTGGGCTGCAATTTCTGAGGCTGGTAACTCTAATGAACGTATTCTCTGCAGCAGAGGTAACTCTGGGTCTTCCTTTCCTGTGGCGGTCCTCATGAGAGCTAGTTTCATCATAGCGCTTGATGGTTTTTGGGACTGCACTTGAAGAAATTTTAAAATGTATTGACATTTTCCGCATTGACTGACCTTCATGTCTTAAAGTAATGATGGACTGTCGTTTCCCTTTGCTTTTTGAGATGTTCTTACCATAATATGGACTTGGTCTTTTACCAAATAGGGCTGTTTACTTTGTCACAACACAACTGATTGGCTCAAACGCATTAAGAAGGAAAGAAATTCCACAAATTAACTTTTAACAAGGCACAGCTGTTAATTGAAATGCATTCCAGGTGACTACCTCATGAAGCTGGTTGAGAGGATGCCAAGAGTGTGCAAATCTGTCATCAAGGCAATGGGTGGCATCTTTGAAGAATCTGAAATATAAAATATATTTTAATTTGTTTATCACTTTTAAGGTTACTAAATGATTCCTTATGTGTGATTTCATAGGTTTTTGGCTTAACTATTATTTTATAATGTTGAAAATAGTAATAAATAAAGAAAAACCCTGGAATGAGTAGGTGTGTCCAAACTTTTGACTGGTACTGTGTAAGCAAAATATATATATATATATATATATATATATATATATATATATATATATATATATATATATATATATATATATATATATATATAACTAATACATTACATGCACCGGTGCACATATATCTAAGTGAATGTATTAGCTACTTTGTCATTCTGAATCAATGTAATTGCAGATATGTGTATTTTCAGATGTAAATATCTATGGAGAACCTTAACTATATATTTAGTCTAAGCCACACCGTCACTCAAACCTCAACACACAATGCATTTTTACCCTCTCCCTCGGAAGTAGCTGGCTGTGGTAATACCAGACAAGTCCCATTAAATTGGAGAGTGGCATTAAGCAGCCAAACAGGATTATTTCTTCAAAAGAAACATTAGCTGCTTTTAGGAAGGAGTGTGCGATTGAGGCTTGCCCCCCTAACCTGCAGCACCTCTACGGTCAACACTCCTCACCAGACTCTCATTATCCCTCCGCCAATCCCTAATCCTTCCGTTTGTTTTGCTGAAGAGAGGGAGAGGGATGTAGGTAGATGGGAGGAGAGATAGATAGATTCTAGATGCCGGTAATTTGAAAAAAACTAATAACTATGTTGTGGTGATTTATTCACTTTTCAATATGGACCAAATATCACCCTGTACTTGTTTTGAAAATGCTTTTTAAAATCGAGTGTGGACGTAAGTGCAGTATGTGAGCACCGGGTCCAGTATGTGAGTACTGCGTGCAGTATGTGAGTACCATATGCAGTATGGGAATACCATATGGGTCTGTTAGGCTGTGTTTTGTGTATGTCTGCATACATGTGTGTGCACATAAGTGTATGTGTGCGTGTCCATGTGTGTGTCGGCCTGTTCCATGTGTGTCCTGCCTGTACGTGTGTGTTTGCCTGTACGTGTGTGTGTCCTGCCTGTACGTGTGTGTGTCCTGCCTGTACGTGTGTGTTTGCCTGTACGTGTGTGTGTCCTTCCTGTACGTGTGTGTGTCCTTCCTGTACGTGTGTGTGTCCTTCCTGTACGTGTGTGTGTGTCCTGCCTGTACGTGTGTGTGTGTCCTGCCTGTACGTGTGTGTGTGTCCTGCCTGTACGTGTGTGTGTCCTGACTGTACGTGTGTGTGTCCTGCCTGTATGTGTGTGTGTCCTGCCTGTACGTGTGTGTGTCCTGCCTGTACGTGTGTGTGTCCTGCCTAAACGTGTGTCCTGCCTGTATGTGTGTGTGTCCTGCCTGTACGTGTGTGTCCTGCCTAAACGTGTGTCCTGCCTGTATGTGTGTGTGTCCTGCCTGTATGTGTGTGTGTCCTGCCTGTATGTGTGTGTGTCCTGCCTGTATGTGTGTGTGTCCTGCCTGTACATGTGTGTGTCCTGCCTAAACGTGTGTCCTGCCTGTATGTGTGTGTGTCCTGCCTGTATGTGTGTGTGTCCTGCCTAAACGTGTGTGTGTCCTGCCTAAACGTGTGTGTGTCCTGCCTAAACGTGTGTGTGTCCTGCCTGTACGTGTGTGTGTCCTGCCTGTACGTGTGTGTGTCCTGCCTAAACGTGTGTGTGTCCTGCCTAAACGTGTGTGTGTCCTGCCTAAACGTGTGTGTGTCCTGCCTGTACGTGTGTGTGTCCTGCCTAAACGTGTGTCCTGCCTGTACGTGTGTGTGTACTGCCTGTACGTGTGTGTGTCCTGCCTGTACGTGTGTGTGTCCTGCCTGTACGTGTGTGTGTCCTGCCTGTACGTGTGTGTGTCCTGCCTATACGTGTGTGTCCTGCCTCAGCGACCCTCTCTCCTTAATAAAATAATGGTTTGTGGTTTTCCCTGATTAGGAACACATTGGGTCAGCTCTGGCTGAGCCAGGCCGGGGAGGGGAGGGATTTGAGGGCCGCACCGGGGGTCCTGTACTCCGGGGGTCTCCTCGCCTGCTCCTTCCTCTCCTCCCCTCAGAAGTCCCATCCGCTCACGGGGCCACGAGGTCGCCCCCAGAGAAGCATCCCACGGTGGGATGACCTCGCGCTGCCTCCATCGGGGGGGTAACCTTAGTTCCCCCTGAAAGTCCCATCTCCCCTCCCTGCAGGGAGATAACACACATATACACACACACTGGTTGCACAGAAGCATAACACACACAGTCTTCATCCCCATAGGTCAGATTTGTCTGATGGAGGGTAGGGTGTGCTCAGTTCTGCCTCTGTGGCTGCAGCCCTGTTGCCTCGGTGACACCCTGTGTGGTAGATCACTGGCTCTGATAGTGTAAACATGATCACTTTAAGCTGGTTTAAATCAGGAGCCCTTGAAGCATTACCTTTAGAGAGAGAAGGAGGAAGAAAAGTATGGAGAGAGAGAGTGAGAGAAGATAGCTGTGAGGGCAAACAGCATGGAAGATATACACATCCCACCCTCACAGCATGGAAGATATACACATCCTACTCTCACAGCATGAGATATCTACACATCCCACTCTCACAGCATGATATATCTACACATCCCACCCTCAGAGCATGAGATATCTACACATCCCACCCTCAGAGCATGGGATATCTACACATCCCACCCTCAGAGCATGGGATATCTACACATCCCACCCTCAGAGCATGGGATATCTACACATCCCACCCTCAGAGCATGGGATATCTACACATCCCACCCTCAGAGCATGGGATATCTACACATCCCACCCTCAGAGCATGGGATATCTACACATCCCACCCTCAGAGCATGGGATATCTACACATCCCACCCTCAGAGCATGGGATATCTACACATCCCACCCTCAGAGCATGGGATATCTACACATCCTACCCTCAGAGCATGGGATATCTACACATCCTACCCTCAGAGCATGGGATATCTACACATCCTACCCTCAGAGCATGAGATATCTACACATCCTACCCTCAGAGCATGAGAGATGTATACATCCCACCCTCACAGCATGAGAGATGTATACATCCCACCCTCACAGCATGGGATATCTACACATCCCACCCTCACAGCATGAGATATCTACACATCCCACTCTCACAGCATGAGATATCTACACATCCCACTCTCACAGCATGAGATATCTACACATCCCACCCTCACAGCATGAGATATCTACACATCCCACCCTCACAGCATGAGAGATGTACACATCCCACCCTCACAGCATGAGAGATGTACACATCCCACCCTCACAGCATGAGAGATGTACACATCCCACCCTCACAGCATGGGATATCTACACATCCCACCCTCACAGCATGGGATATCTACACATCCCACTCTCACAGCATTAGATATCTACACATCCCACTCTCACAGCATGAGAGATGTATACATCCCACTCTCACAGCATGAGAGATGTATACATCCCACTCTCACAGCATGAGAGATGTATACATCCCACTCTCACAGCATGAGAGATGTATACATCCCACCCTCACAGCATGAGAGATGTATCAATCAATCAGTCAATCAAATGTATTTATAAAGCCCTTTTTACATCAGCTGATGTCACAAAGTGCTGTACAGAAACCCAGCCTAAAACCCCAAACAGCAAGCAATGCAGATGTAGAAGCACGGTGGCTAGGAAAAACTCCCTAGAAAGGCAGGAACCGAGGAAGGAACCAGGCTCTGAGGGGTGGCCAGTCATATTCTGGCTCTGCCGGGTGGAGATTATAACAGTACATGACCAAGATGTTCAAATGTTCATAGATGACCAGCAGGGTCAAATAATAATAATCACCATGGTTGTAGAGGGTGCAATAGGTCCGCACCTCAGTAGTGTCAGTTGGCTTTTCATAGCCGATCATTCAGAGGTAGAGACAGCAGGTCGAAAACAGCAAGTCCGGGACAAGGTAGAATGTCCGCTGAACAGGTCAGGGTTACATAGCCGCAGGCAGAACAGTTGAAACTGGAGCAGCAGCATGATCAGGTGGACTGGGGACAGCAAGGAGTCATCAGGCCAGGTAGTCCTTAGGCATGGTCCTAGTGTAACGGTTTTCTTGAGTTGAAGGAGAGGCGGACCAAAATGCAGCGTGGTTACTTGTATACATCTTTAATAAAGATGAAAACACGAACAGTATACAAAAACAATAACCGTGAAAAAACCTAAACAGCCTATCTGGTGCAAACAAACACAGAGACAGGAACAATCACCCACAAAACCCAACACCAAACAGGCTACCTAAATATGGTTCCCAATCAGAGACAATGACTAACACCTGCCTCTGATTGAGAACCATATCAGGCCAAACACAGAAACAGACAAACTAGACACACAACATAGAATGCCCACTCAGATCACACCCTGACCAAACAAAACATAGAAACATACAAAGCAAACTATGGTCAGGGTGTGACACCTAGGGCTCAGGTCCTCCGAGAGAAGAGAAAGAGAGAGAGAGAAAGAGAGACAATTAGAGGGAGCATACTTAAATTCACACAGGACACCGGATAAGACAGGAGAAATACTCCAGATATGACAGACTGACCCTAGCCCCCGACACATAAACTATTGCAGCATAATTACTGGAGGCTGAAACAGGAGGGGTCGGGAGACATTATGGCCCGTCCTACTATACTCTGGACAGGGCCAACCAGGCAGGATATTCTTGCGTTCTAACTACCCGCTATTCAAAGTGCTTTGAACAAATTAAGGGAATTGTTCACAAACATTGGCAAGTCCTAAGATCCGATGATAGTCTCGGTAATGTGTTTTCGGACCTTCCCTTGGTCGTATTCTCGCGGGGCAGAAATCTTAGAGACCAATTGGTAAACTCTGATTTACCACCCCAAGATATTCCTGGACAACGTCTATTTGCGCCCCTACTGGATGGAAATTACAAATGTAATGGCTGTGCTCAATGCAATGGCACTTATAAATGTAGATCCTTCAAACACCCACAAACAGGGAAATCGATCCCAATAAAAGGTGTTATTACGTGCTCCACTAAGGCAATTATTTATCTTATAACTTGTCCTTGTGGTAAACATTATGTAGGTAAAACAAAGCGCGAATGAAAAGTACATATCTCAGAGCATCGTAGCACCATTAGGTGTAAAAACTTTACTTATCCAGTTGCGGCCCACTTCTTGGAGGCAGGCCACTCGATTTCGTCTCTGCGTTATATTGGCATCGAACATGTCACCCTCCCTAGGAGAGGGGGTGACCTTGATAATTTATTGTTAAAACGAGAGGCTGCCTGGATCTTTCATTTAAAGACCCTTGTTCCCTTCGGTCTCAACGTAGACTTTGATCTGAAGCCATTCTTGTGATTATTGTGACTTTGCCATTGTAATTGTTTGTAAGCTTGTGTAGTCAAATTAATCTATGATCGTATGCTATCCATTTGTTGTTTGTATGCTGTTCTTTGTATGACATTTTAATATTTGATTATTAACCAATGATATTAGGCCACTCTTGGCCATGATTACAGACACCTGTGTCTTTTGACACTATATAAACGAGTCATCCCGCAGTGTTTGTGATTATACCCTGATGAAGACAGCTTGGCTGTTGAAACGTTGGTAATTAAATCTTTGCATCTGAGCTCCTAGAGTGTGCGGCTCTCTTTTATTTTCAAGGATATATTCCCACCCATTTTTTCCAAAGCACAGCCCCCACACCACTAGAGGGATATCTTCAACCACCAACTTACTACCCTGAGACAAGGCCGAGTATAGCCCACGAAGATCTCCCCCACGACACGAACCCGAGGGGGGCACCAACCCGGACAGGAAGATCACGTCAGAGACTCAACCCACTTAAGTGATGCACCCCTCCTAGGGACGGCATGGAAGAGCACCAGCAAGCCTGTGACTCAGTCCCTTTGGTAGGGTTAGAGACAGAGAATCCCAGTGGAGAGAGGGGAACCGGCCAGGCAGAGACAGCAAGGGTGGTTTGTCGCTCCAGTGCCTTTCCATTCACCTTCACACTCCTGGGCCAGACTACACTCAATCATAGGACCTACTGAAGAGATGAGTCTTCAATAAATACTTAAATGTCGAGACCGAGTCTGCATCTCTCACATGGATAGGCAGACTGTTCCATAAAAATGGAGCTCTATAGGAGAGAGCCCTGCCTCCAGCTGTTTGCTTAGAAATTCTAGGGACAATAAGGAGGCCTGCGTCTTGTGACCATAGAGTACGTGTAGGTATGTACGGCAGGACCAAATCAGAGAGATAGATAGGAGCAAGCCCATGTAATGCTTTGTAGGTTAGCAGTAAAACCTTGAAATCAGCCCTTGCCTTGACAGGAAGCCAGTGTAGAGAGGCTAGCCCTGGAGTAATATGATCACATTTTTGGGTTCTAGTCAGGATTCTAGCAGCCGTATTTAGCACTAACTGAAGTGTATTTATTGCTTTATCCGGGTAGCCGGAAAGTAGAGCATTGCAGTAGTCTAATATAGAAGTGACAAAAGCATGGATACATTTTTCTGCATAAATGTTGGACAGAAAGTGTCTGATATTTGCAAAGTTACATAGATGTAAAAAAGCTGCCCTTGAAACACAGGCTTCCAGAGAGGGCAATTTTGGGGCTTCACCATGTTTCATCAAAATGTACAGCTGTGTATCGTCCACATAGCAGTGAAAGTTAAAATTATGTTTCTGAATGACATCACCAAGAGGTAAAATATATAGTGAAAACAATAGAGGTCCTAAAATGAAACCTTGAGGAACACCAAAATGAACAGTTGATTTGTCAGAGGACAAACCATCCACAGAGACAAACTGATATCTTCCGGACAGATAAGATCTAAACCAGACCAGAACTTGCCCATGTAGACCAATTTGGGTTTCCAATCTCTAGAGAACTGGAAGGAAAGGCAGCCAGAGTACGTGTTGGCGGCTTTGGGGACGACCCATGAGATATACCTACTGGAGCGCGTGCTATGGGTGGGTGTTGTTATCATGACCAGTGAGCTGAGATAAGGCTGAGCTTTATCTAGCATAGACTTATAGATGACCTGGAGCCAGTGGGTCTGGAGATGAATATGTAGCGAGGGCCAGAAGACTTGAGAATACAGGTTGCAGTGGTGGGTGGTATAAGGGGCTTTGGTGACAAAACGGATGGCACTGTGATAGACTGCATCCAGTTTGCTGAGTAGAGTATTGGAAGCTATTTTGTAAATGACATCGCCGAAGTCGAGGATCGGTAGGATAGTCAGTTTTACAAGGGTATGTTTGGCGGCGTGAGTGAAGGAGGCTTTGTTTTCGAAATAGGAAGCCGATTCTAGATTTAATTTTGGATTGGAGATGTTTAATATGGGTCTGGAAGGAGTGTTTACAGTCTAGCCAGACACCTAGGTATTTGTAGTTGTTTACATATTCTAAGTCAGAACCGTCCAGAGTAGTGATGCTAGTCGGGCGGGCGGGTGCGGTCAGCGAACGGTTGAAAAGCATGCATTTGTTTTTACTAGCATTTAAGAGCAATTGGAGGCCACGGAAGGAGTGTTGTATGGCATTGAAGATCGTTTGAAGGTTAGTTAACACAGTGTTCAAAGAAGGGCCAGATGTATACAGAATGGTGTCGTCTGTGTAGAGGTGGATCAGAGAATCACCCGCAGCAAGAGCTACATCGTTGATATATACAGAGAAAAGAGTCGGCCCGAGAATTGAACCCTGTGGTACCCCCATAGAGACTGCCATAGGTCCGGACAACAGGCCCTCCGATGTGACACACTGAACTCTGTCTGAGAAGTAGTTGGTGAACCAGGCGAGGCAGTCATTTGAGAAACCAAGGCTGTTGAGTCTGCCGATAAGGATACAGTGATTGACAGAGTCGAAAGCATTGGCCAGGTCGATGAAGACGTCTGCACAGTATTGTCTTTTATCGATGGCGGTTATGATATTGTTTAGTACCTTGAGCGTGGCTGAGGTGCACCCGTGACCAGCTCGGAAACTAGATTGCACAGCGGAGAAGGTACGGTACAATCAGACAGATTGTAGTTCTGGAGAGGTTTGGTAGGTCATACATACTGTAGTTCTGGAAAGGTTTGGTAGGTCAGACAGATTGTAGTTCTGGAGAGGAATGGTAGGTCAGGCAGATTGTAGTTCTGGAGAGGTTTGGTAGGTCAGAAAGATTGTAGTTCTGGAGAGGTTTGGTAGGTCAGACATACTGTAGTTCTGGAGAGGTTTGGTAGGTCAGACATACTGTAGTTCTGGAGCGGTTTGGTAGGTCAGACAGATTGTAGTTCTGGAGAGGTTTAGGCCACTGTGACATTGAGATGACATACTGTATACGCTACAGGCTTTCACGTCATCCATGTTTCTCAAACGTCAAATTTCGAAGTTGTTCAAAACGTCAATGTGTTTCCGTTTAGGTTTAGGCATTTACTCCCAATATTTAAGGTTAGTGTTAAGTTCAGGCATTAACTCCAAATGGTTAAGGTATGGGTTAAGGTTTGGATAGGCTTAAAACTAAAAATATCAAAAACAACTGTCTATCGCTGGATTCAAACATGCAAACTTTAGCACCAGAGGCAGATGCTTACGCCTCCCAGTCCACAACACCCTAGCAAAATCGAAACCTACTTGAAGGTAACAGCGCTCACTTTTGCCCCTAGTGACGGTTTCCAGGTCCTCTCCCGACATCCTCAGACATCGATAGACGGTGAATGCTAACTTGTATCACAGGTGACCTGCCTGGTATACATACATTTGATATTTCTGTTGAGATGATTTTGGCAATTCAGTATTGTTAACTCTTGAGCATCTTGAGAGGCCCTGTCAATGTGCTTTCTCAACGAACACTGTTGCCCCTCTGTGTGTTTTTCAGTTACTTCATGTCAGTTACATCATTATTTTATCTGCTGGCAGCACAGCACTAACAGATGGTCACTAATGATGCAGTGTGTGGTGGGTCAATCAAGGCGACTAGTATTAGCAGAGTAGCGTGGCATCCTCCCCTACCAAGTAGGATGGGTTAATGAATAATGAACGATGGATGAATAACCTATTGATGGAGGGGAGCGATAGAGAGGAACAGGCAGACAGAGAAATAATGTGTGAGAGAAAGAGAGAGGAACAGAAAGACAGAGAAATAATGTGTGAGAGAAAGAGAGAGAGAGAGAGAGAGAGAGAAGGAGAGACAGACAGACACAGGGCCAGCTGGTGGACCCATTCAGGACTTATAGAGACTGTGTTTCTCATTGGGCTCTATTAGTAGAGCAGGGAGATAACATCTCTTACCTTATTCACAGCCACCCACATGCACTCTGAGCTATTTTCCAGTGGCAAGGTGGCATGCTGGAGAGAGATAAAAAAAAATGTTTTTAAAAAGTATGGTTACTTTGGCAACCCTGGGTTTTGTGTGTGTGTGTGAGAGAAAGAGGGAGAGAGATAGTGAGAGAGAGGTCATGCATGAGCAGATGAGCTCCCACATTTTTCAGCATGTTTTTTTTTAAAGATAGATTTAGAGTTAGATAAACTTAGATTTTTTTGACAGGGACATATACAGGATACTACCCTCCACCACATGACCTTCACTCCAAATCCAAACGCGAACCTACAACCTGATTTTGGAAAGAATGACCTGGAATTACCTGGAATGCTGACAAAACGTTCCGCTGTAATAGTGAAGGTGTAATCTTGGCAGTAGAAAATCTTAACAGTATATTTGACCTTTCAGCTTCCCCATCAAATCAAACAAATTCAAACGGAAAAAGGAAGAAAATGAACAACAATGACAAATGGTTTGATGAAGAATGCAAAAACGTAAGAAAGAAATTGAGAAACCTGTCCAACCAAAAACATAGAGACCGGGAAAACCTGAGTCTACGCCTTCACTATGGTGAATCACTAAAACAATACAGAAATACACTACGGAAAAAGTGGGAACAGCACGTCAGAAATCAGATCAATGTAATTGAAGAATCCATAGACTCTAACAACTTCTGGGAAAATTGGAAAACACTAAACAAACAACAACACGAAGAATTATCTATCCAAAATAGAGATGAATAGGTAAACCATTTCTCCAATATATTTGGCTCTATAACAATGAACAAACAACAAAAACATATACATGATCAAATACAAATCTTAGAATCAGATATTAAAGACTACCAGAACCCACTGGATTCTCCAATTACCTTGAACTACAGGACAAAATAAAAACCCTCCAACCCAAAAAGGCATGTGGTGTTGATGGTATCCTCAATTAAATTATAAAATATACAGACAACAAATTCCAATTGGCTATCATTAAACTCTTTAAAATCATCCTTTGCTCTGGCATTTTCCCCAATATTTGGAACTGATCACCCCAATCCAAAAAAGTGGAGACAAATTTGACCCCAATAACTACCGTGGGATATGCATCAACAGCAACCTTGGGAAAATCCTCTGCATTATCATTAACAGCAGATTGGTACATTTCCTCAGTGAAAACAATGTGCTGAGCAAATGTCGGATTGTCTTTTTACCAAATTATCATATGACATATTCACCCTGCACACCCTAATTGACAAACAAACAAAACAAAGGCAAAGTTTTCTCATGCTTTGTTGATTTCAAAAAAGCCTTTGACTCAATTTGGCATGAGGGTCTGCTATACAAATTGATGGAAAGTGGTGTTGGGGAAAAACAAACAACATTATAAAATCCATGTACACTAACAACAAGTCTGCATTTAAAATTGGCAAAAAACACACACATTTCTTTCCACAGGACCGTGGGGTCAGACAGGGATGCAGCTTAAGCCCCACCCTCTTCAACATACAGTATATATCAACCAATTGGTGAGGGCACTAGAACAGTCTGCAGCACCCGGCCTCACCCTACTAGAATCTGAAGTCAAATGTCTACCGTTTGCTGATGATCTGGTGCTTCTGTCACCAACCAAGGAGGGCCTACAGCAGCACCTAGATCTTCTGCACAGATTCTGTCAGACCTGGGCCCTGACAGTAAACCTCAGTAAGACAAAAACAATGGTGTTCCAAAAAAGGTCCAGTCGCCAGGACCATAAATACAAATTCCATCTAGACACCCTAGAGCACACAGAAAACATGCATACCAGTGCCACAGGTAACTTCCACAAAGCAGTTAACGATCTGAGAGACAAGGCAATTCTATGCCATCAAAAGGAACATCAAATTCGACATACCAATTATGATCTGGCTAAAAATACTTGAATCAGTTATAGAACCCATTGCCCTTTATGGTTGTGAGGTCTGGGGTCCAAGAACTCACAAAATGGGATGAACACCAAATTGAGACTCTGTATGCAGAATTCTGCAAACATATCCTTTGTGTACAACGTAGAACACCAAATTATGCATGCAGAGCAGAATTAGGCCGATACCCGCTAATTATCAAAATCCAGAAAAGAGACGTTAAATTCTACAACCATCTAAAAGGAAGTGATTCCCAACCCTTCCATAACAAAGCCATCAACTACAGAGAGATGAACCTGGAGAAGAGTCCCCTAAGCAAGCTGGTCCAGGGGCTCTGTTCTCAAACACAAACAGACCCCACAGAGCCCCAGGACAGCAATACAATTAGACCCAACCAAATCATGAGAAAACAAAAAGATAATTACTTGACACATTGGAAAGAATTCACAAGAAAAACTAAACAGAGAGTACACAGTGGCAGAATACCTGACCACTGTGACTGACCCAAACTAAAGGGAAGCTTTGACTCTGTACAGACTCAGTGAGCATAGCCTCGCTACAGAGCAAACTAGAATGCTATTTGGCCCTAAACAGAGAGTACACAGTGGCAGAATACCTGACCACTGTGACTGACCCAAACTAAAGGGAAGCTTTGACTATATACAGACTCAGTGAGTATAGCCTTGCTATTGAGAAAGGCCGCCGTAGGCAGACCTGGCTCTCAAGAGAAGACAGGCTATGTGCTCACTGCCCACAAAATGAGGTGGAAACTGAGCTGCACTTCCTAACCTCCTGCCAAATGTATGACCATATTAGAGACACATATTTCCCTCAGATTACACAGACCCACAAAGAATTTGAAAACAAACCCAATTTTGATAAACTCCCATATCTACTGGGTTAAATACCACAGTGTGCCATCACAGCAGCAAGATGTGTGACCTGCTGCCACAAGAAAAGGGCAATCAGTGAAGAACAAACACCATTGTAAATACAACCCATATTTATGTTTATTTATTTTCCCTTTTGTACTTTAACCATTTGCACATCGTTACAACACTGTATATACAGATAATTTGACATTTTAAATGTCTTTTGGAACTTCTGAACTATTATTTTGGAACTTATGTGAGTGTAATGTTTACTGTTCATTTTCATTGTTTATTTCACTTTTGTATATTATCTACCTCACTTGCTTTGGCAATGTTAACACATGTTTCCCATGCCAATAAAGCCCCTTGAATTGAATCCAATTGAATAGTAGACACAGAGAGCACAGATAAAGTATTACATTGTATTACATTGAGTAACTCTTGTAACTTGACAACACTGAGGGAAAGGAGGAGGCAAGATATTGGGTGGGATATGAGGAAAGTGAGTGTGAAGCGTTGGTGGGGGGTATTCTGATTCATAGGGTAGAGCTAGAGGCATGCCCCAATATCCTCACTAACCCCAGCCACAGCCAGCCAGACACACAGACAGACATTCCACTTATGCAGAATTGTACCCAGTCTTACCCACCTGACTGTATCTTTCTGGTTCTGCACCATTAATGTGAAACTGTTCACACACATCTCAACTGTGAAGGTCAACACATTCAAGATTGATTCCAGGCATCTTTTCCTTTGTGCCATTCAACGTTTAATCCTCTTTTTATCGGCGTGTTTCTGCATTTAGACGTCAGAACAGTGTAATCAGTTTGTGGTTTTTATTGACACTAAGCCAGAGAGAGAGGGACTGAGTTGTGTGGGTTGTAAAATGGCGGTTGTTTGAGTTCTGTCCGCTGATTCCTGTCAAACAGTAGCTTGATCTGTCTTCAGAGTGTCTTTCGGCAGCCATGTTTGTTTGGTCAGAGAAGTCATGCTACCTGGGCAATTACATCTAACGAAGTGACTTGTTATGATTTGGTCTGGAATCTAATCCCATCCGATATGATGAGGAAAAGTTGTTTTATTTTTTACTATTGTTGGGTTGGGAAGATTTGAGTGTGATTCTAACTTGATGGGTGTCTTTGGAAGGTTAGCCTTGTGAAAGGTGGGTTTTAACGCTGTAAAGCCAGGCACCACAGGCAAAAATAAAGGGAAAAAATCCCTATTAGCCTGTGATGCCTAGCTTTACATTGTAATGAGCTGTTTTTTTCTCTCTCTTATTTTGGAAGGTGAGGCTGCTTCTCTCTCTCATACACACTCACTCACACGCACAAACTCTCACACACACACACCTCACACCGATTTCCTCAAACATAACCCTATCTTACTCTCTCTCACACAAACATATATACACACACACACACTCGCTCCTGTGAGTCATTTAGGCCCTGGCCTCGGTTCAAGAAAACCTCAAAGAGAATCTTGTTGGCAGGAGTCTCCAGATCTTCACCTTTCAGTAGAGGTTAACAGGAACACATTGTCTCTCTCCCCTCTTCTTCTCTCGTCCGTCACAATGGTTAGATCATCTGTTGTTTTACACCATAGAGGAATAGGAATGCAGCTCATAGACCTAGGCAGAGGACAACCAATGGAATAGATACTTTACTGTCCAAGCAGCAGTCCCATTGTGGCGTTACTGTTAGGTTACTGTAGATACTACAGGCTTGTTAGTTAATAAGGGTGTGATGGATGATATTACTGAGACATCAGGACAGGGGAGTGCATGGGAGCGCAGGGAAGAGCAGGGGGCGCAGGGGAGCGCAGGGGAGAGCAGGGGAGGGCAGGGAAGAGCAGGGGGGCACAGGGGAGCGGAGGGGAGCGCAGAGGGGAGCGGAGCTTAGCGCTTCCCCTGGGCGATAAGGAAGACAAACACACAGCGCCACCAGAATACACCACAGCCACCTTCCGCTCAGGGCGAAGGATAGGGGAGAGAGAAGACATGGAGGAGGGGGGCTCCTTTATCATTTTTGACAATGATCTGTGTGTTGGAAAGGGGGATTTAGAAACTAAGAAAGCCCCCCCACCCTTTTTTTAACACATTTTCTCTCTTAAAACAGACCGACACAAAAACACACACACAATCACACTAGTTATTTTGAGAGTGGATACAGGGTATAACGTCACATTATACAGTAGCTTGGAAGGTGTTTGTCTGTGTGTACATGCTGTGTGTGTGTGTGTGTGTGTGTGTGTGTGTGTGTGTGTGTGTGTGTGTGTGTGTGTGTGTGTGTGTGTGTGTGTGTGTGTGTGTGTGTGTGTGCGCACAACACAGTAGGAGGTAGGGGGAGGATAACAGGGTGAGGTAGAGGATGGAAGTAGGGGGAGGATAACAGGGGGGTAGAGGGAGGATAACAGGGGGGGGGGGGTAGAGTGGGGATAACAGGGGGGTAGAGGGAGGATAACGGGGACGTAGAGGAGGGAAGTAGAGGGAGGATAGCATGGGGAGATAGTGGGGGGGTAGAGGAAGGACACCAGGGGGAGGTAGAGGGGGTAGAGGGAAGATAAATGGGGGTGGTAGAGGGGGGATAACAGTGGGGGTAGATGGGGGGTAGAGGGGGGACACCAGGGGGAGGTGGAGTGGGAGTAGAGGGGGGTAACAGGGGGAGATAGAGGGGGTAGAGGGAAGATAAATGGGGGGGTGGTAGAGGGGGGATAACAGGGGGGTAGAGGGAGGATAACATGGGGAGGTAGAGGGGGGTAACAGGGGGAGATAGAGGTGGTAGAGGGAAGATAAATGGGGGTGGTAGAGGGGGGATAACAGGGGGGGGGGGGAGAGGGGGGACACCAGGGTGAGGTAGAGTGGGAGTAGAGGGGGGTAACAGGGGGAGATAGAGGGGGTAGAGGGAAGATAAATGGGGGGGTGGTAGAGGGGGGATAACAGGGGGGTAGAGGGAGGATGACATGGGGAGGTAGAGGGGGGTAACAGGGGGAGATAGAGGTGGTAGAGGGAAGATAAATGGGGGGTGGTAGAGGGGGGTAGAGGGGGATAACAGGGGAGTGGAGGGGCTAGAGGGAGGATAGTATGGGGAGGTAGAGGAGGGGTATTGGGAGGATAACATGGGAGGTAGAGGGGGGGTGGAGGGGAGGTAGAGGAGGGATAGAGGGAGGATAACACGGGGAGATAGAGGGGGTAGAGGATGGGGTAGAGGGAGGATAACATGGGGAGGTAGAGAGGGAGTAGAGGAGGGATAACATGGGGATGTAGAGGTGGGGTAGAGGAGAGGTAGGGAGTAGAGGGAGGATAACATGGGGGGTAGAGGGGAGGTAGAGGAGGGATAGAAGGAGGATAACATGGGGAGGTAGAGGGGGGTAGAGGGAGGATAACATGGGGAGGTAGAGGGGGGGTAGAGGGGAGGGAGGATAACATGGGGAGGTAGAGGCGAGAAAGAGGGGGAGTAGAGGGAGGAAAACATGGGGAGGTAGAGGGGGGATAGAGGGAGGACACCAGGGGGAGGTAGAGTGGGAGTAGAGGGGGGTAACAGGGGGAGATAGAGGGGGTAGAGGGAAGATAAATTGGGGGTTGTAGAGGGGGGATAACAGGGGGAGTAGAGGGAGGATAACGGGGAGATGGGGAGTAGAGGGGGGAAAGTAGAGGGAGGATAATGGGGGAGGTAGAGTGTGAGTAGAGGGAGGTAACAGGGGAGGTAAATGGGGTAGAGGTAGAATAACAGGAGTGAGTTGGGGGGTAGAGGGAGGATAACAGGGGGAGGTAGAGGGGGTACAGGGGGAGTAACAGGGGTATAAGGAGGATAACAGTGGGAAGTCGGGGGGGTTAGAAGGGGGAATAACATTGGGAGGTAGAGGGAGGATAACGGGGAGAAGGTAGAGTGGGGTAGATGGGGAGTAACAGGGGGAGGTAAAGGGTGGGTAGAAGGAAGATAGCAGGGGGGAGATCCCTGTTTATTTGCTCTGTCCTCTCCTTTCTGGGGAGGAAGAGACACATTTGAGGCGCTGCATGAGGGCTGTAGGTACTTCCTTCTTTTTCATCAGATCCCTCCATCCCCCCCTTCTCCTGTCCTCCCCTCTTATAAGCATCCAGATTAGTGTCCCACTCCTTGAAAGCGGCAGCTCTAACCTTTGGCTCGTGCGAATGTTGCCTGTAGTCCATGGCTTCTGGTTGGAAAATGTATGTACGGTTACTGTGGGGACGATGTCGTTGATGCACTTTTTGATGAAGCCGGTGACTGAGGTGGTATACTCCTCAATGCCATTGGATGAATCATGGAAACATTTTCCAGTCTGTGCTAGCAAAACAGTCCTGTAGCATAGCATTCACGTCATCTGACCACTTTTGTATTGAATGAGTCACTGGTTCTTCCTGCTTTAGTTGTTGCTTGTAAGCAGGATTCAGGAGGATAGATTTATGGTTTGATTTGCCAAATGGCGGGTGAGGGAGAGCTTTGTATGCATCTCTGTGTGTGGAGTAAAGGTGGTCTAGAGTTTTTTTCCCTCTGGTTGCATTTGTGACATGCTGGTAGAAATTGGGTAAAACTGATTTAAGTTTGCCTGCATTAAAGTCCCCGGCCACTAGGAGAGCCACTTCTGGATGAGCATTTTCTTGTTTGCTTATGGCCTTATACAGCTCGTTGAGCCTTGTCTTGACAAAGCAGTATATCCTTCGCTTCGGACTCATTAAAAAAAAATCTTTGTCCAGTTCGAGGTGAGTAATCGCTGTTCTGATGTCCAAAAGCTCTTTTCGGTCATAAAAGACGGTAGCAGCAAAATGATGTACAATATGAATTACGGCACCATTATTAACCTGCCCAATGCAGATGGACCGACACCTTCATGCGCCGGGTGACCCTGGAGGGGCTGATGGAGCATGTTTTTTTTTGTTGTCATTTCTGTTCATTGCCCATTTCTGTCATGATAAAATGATTGTGTGCACACACACATGCAATGCACACACATACACATGCATGCAAAAACACACTTCCTTACACAACACTCTCAAATACACACACACATGCATCAAACAGTGAACTCATTCATGTTTAATATGTGTTTTGCAGGGTGTGTTTTTGGTACAGATTACTCCAGAGACCCGAGCAACAAGGCCTGATTGGACAAACCAAAGAGCATTCAAGCACCAACACCCGAGGTGGCCTACTTGTCATTTCTGTATTCATCAGTCTCTATTAGAAATATAACATAACAACATAAAGTTTCAAAATATTTGTTTTCCTAATTTAAGACTGAGAAACATTTAGTAATCATTAAAACAGAGAGTGCTTTTCTTGTTAGTTCAGATCAGGGTTGGTTTCATTTTATTTTCAACCACATAATATTTACTCACCAGTTATCCCACAAAACCGGCAACGATCCCAGAACATCAGTTAAGATTCCCATGAAGTTCTAGTTGAGGTTGTATCTAACATTAGGATAAAATAAATATACAGCATATGCTTTTGATAACAAAATGTAATTAAAGAAAAAAATGATTTAACTGAAATATCTTTGGAATGTTCTCCTAACATTCACTAAAATCTATAACAACTACAGAACATTCTCCAAATGTTGCCATTAGGTTTCCAGGTAAGGAACAGATTAAATGTGTTTTGGGATCGTTCTTGCAACAATCAGGCGAATTTTGTATAGTCCTACAAACATTGTCTAATCATCAGCACATCGGAACAGGTTTTGTGTTTTGAGAACATTTGCTGCAACCTAACGAATGTTCTGGGAACTTTCACAGAAGCAGATTTGTTTTCAACAGAGACCAAACTATTTTGCAAAAGATTTGTAGTACGTTATCTATATTTCAATAGGCTACATGAATAGATTACAGAATGTAGACTAACTGAAATGGATATTTTGCAGGTCGCTATAGCCTAGAAAACCTGATGGAGCAGCATTGTGACGCGTCCTCCTTCCTCACAGAAGGATACATCTCTTCTCCACGTGGCCCAAGAAACAGACAAAAAAGTGTGTCACAGGTAACAGAGATATGGCTTGGGCTGGTCCCACATCAATACCGTTAACGCTTAAACGGTCAAAAGGGAAAGGCGGATCTGAGTATTGGTTTTTAACTGATCAAATAGTAATAGTTGTGAGGGATTTATTCGATATAAAGACTAAACGAAAACATGTATAGGCATGCAAAAATTATGTTTAAAAAAGATCTGTTCTTCAACGGTTCAGGAAATTTGGTAGATAGTTATAATAATTTACACAGATTAGATGAAATGCCAAACAGTGCACATCGCCTAATACATCGCCTAATAATGCTCGGCTCATCTATAAGAGCTACGCATGGCTACGTCTGAATGTGATAGCCAGATGCAGTATAGCCCTACTGTGGGGAAAACTATTATTGAGGCAGTTAAATTACTACAACAAATATTGATCGAGAATTTGTGGAAACGTATTATTAATGTGAACATTCACATTTACATCATTCAAAAATGCTGGGTATTGTTAACCACAATTACAAATGCATGTTCTATGTTTATAGACTACCCTATCCTCAACCTAATTTCTGTCTTGTTCAAATGGATATACTGCTGCCAGTGCATGGCTTCACTCCGTGGGCTGTGACTCCGTGGGTTCGCCCCGGCCTGGTCCCTGCCTGACCTGGCGGATCTCGTCCTCCGCATTCCTCTCGCGCACCCTATCGTAAACATCCTCGCCTAGACTGAGCGCAGGAAGTGCGCGAGGACAGGAATTTCACTCTTTCAAAGTGCATTAAAGCTGAGGGCCGGTTAAGAGATGGTGCTGCCATGTTTGGTTTGTTATCCTATAGTAGGCCTACAAACGGGCTTTTCGACACACACAGAGGCGTATTCACGCGCTCTATCAATTTTTGGTGTTGTTATTTCTCTGTACCATTGTGGCGGTTGCCACTAATAATCGGATAGTTTATTAATGTCATTGTTCATATTATTATTTTGACTTCTACTTACAGAAAACTATAACAACCTCGGTGAATTTACGACGTGATATATCATTACTGCAATTCACGTGTCTGAGAAGCCGCAACAGAACCCTGTCAGCTGTGGAGTTGTTTTACATTGTATCTTTTTATTGCAGTAAGCGTTTATTCGCCGATAATTGTTGGGGATCAAGAGATAATTTGAGAGGGATTTGTAAAAGGGTGTGTATTTATCTAAGAGCAAAACATAGGCTACCCTGCGTAGCATCTCTCTCTCCTATTCTCTCTGTTGTACATCAGTGATAAAGCTTTCTTTGCCTATGGTTTGTTGCATGTATGCATTTTTTTTGTCCAGATAGGCTATGAATTCGTTCAATATAACAATTTAATTGTTATTTAGCTTAAACGTGGTAGTAGGCCTGGTTAATTCGTATGCATGTTACGTCATTTAGTTTAATATTTGAACATATCCATCACCAAATGACGAGTGCCCATTGGTAATGAGAACTCCTATTGAAATCAGTCAGTCGTTGAAGAATAATGATGCCTGGTGTTTTAGACAGTATAGCCTAGCTTCAATAGTATATCCAGAGGCTATACCCATCTTGCCCTCTATACAACTATTCTCTTTCTGCACCATTTTATTGTGAATATTTGCATGATCCGTTTGGTGCAATCTTGGTTCATTGAGACTGTTAATTTGTCAGTGCGCCTATACCATGTCTTAGCACAGTGTAAAAGTTATAATAGGTTCATTAAAAATATTTTGTCAACCAACAACTTTCCTTCATTCACTTTTATCCAATTTAAAACGTGATATAAAGAAAACAAGCGACAATCGAATTAACATTCCACAGCGAGCTCTAAAGCCAAGCTATAGTTCAGGTTACACATTGGCCTCGCGCTAGGGGTGTTTACTGATTCTTAACATGTTTATTTACATCTTGTTGTGACGTGACGCGCGTGACTGTGGCAGTCAGGCACAGATGCCTCGCGCAGGTGAGCGAGGTGTCCCGGGGAAATGTCGACCTCTCCAGCAGTCGTTTGGAGTGAGACTCAAGCAAGCGTCCAGAGTTGTCAATAAAAGGTATGTATTGTTGATTAATTAAAAAAAATAAACAATCTTGTGGTATTCATAAAATGTTAGATGGAAAATAGAAACCATATAAGTGCCATTAATGGCTGATAAATACCTATAGGCCAACACTTGGTTCCAATACAGTAGAACCTATTTTGCCAAGAGATTCCTTGAAATCAAAAAGCGTTCCGACTGTAAACCATGAAGGGGATAGACAAGTCCTGACCTAGGCAACAATACATTATTTATTGTCACAGGAATGCTAAATCGTTTTTCAAAATATTCCAGTTTTAACAAAAACAGTTATTAAAACAGATCTACAATTTTAGCCTTGAGTTTGAGACTTTGTAGCCTTTTAAACATTGTTTTGAAATGCTCTATTTTGTTTTCCTTCCCACGATGTTCCAAAATGTTTTTTATCGTTTTCTTTTCGTTTTCTTCAACCTTCTGAACCTTAAGTAGACCTACTGGTGGTAGTCGAATGGTGTTATTACAGTCATTGGTGTTATTGTGCAATAGACATTACTTCCACTGTTGTTATTACTGATTGTTTAATAACAATATGATAATAACAAAAAAATTGTATGAAAATATCTATGATTGTTGACCGTTCAGCAATTTCTCTTCTCTCTATCAATTTGTGTTCCATCTTCTAATCATCATGGAGTTTGGCGCATGGGAACAGAAGAGACCACCCTTTCTCCGCAACAATAAAGAAGACTAAACAACTCTCCAAATCACGAGGTATTACTAAACACACGGGCACTGTCAACACTGCCTGACGAAAGGATCGAGTTTTGTGGTGTCTTCTTTGTTTTCACTCACTTAAAAACCACTTTACCGCATCTGTGTCGCTTTGTTAAAGTAGAACGTGAATGAAGTATAGGCCTGTATTCACCTCCATTTAAAATAATAAAACCAACAAACTGTATCCTTGACTTTCATGTGTGTTTGCTATCCAAAATATATTTGTAACATTTGTGAAAACGAATGTTTGGGCATTTTGGTGAAATGATATCCCCAAACACATTTGACTTGACCATGCATAATACAACACTTCCAAAATATGTAGCATATTATAGCATATTTATCGACAAAATACGTTCCTACACTTATTTGGTGCATTTTTCCACACTGATGCAGAAATCTAAGATTTGATTGGCCTTTCTATGCATTGTAGGCCTATGAGAGACTATGTATGATAATGCATTGTTATTGTTCTTTATTTCATTGCTGTTTGTATAAGTTGACACCCATTTTAAAAGTACTCTTCCAGGAAAAGTAAGCACTTCGTTTATTTTGTCGACGCTATCTGAACTAGACACAATTAGTCATATATTTTCAGCATATGTTTATTGTCCAAAAACATATGTGAAAACAATCATCAGGAACCTGAGAAAAGTCTTTATTTTAGGGCTGGAAGCTGCCCTCGGTATCCCTCGGTATTGCGCGCTGAGAGACGGTTGGCTCTTACTGCTGTTCAGCTGTTCCCCGGTGAGGAGAGCCGGGGCTTCTCTACAAGCGACCGGCCGGGTCCAGACTGTGGGCTGGTGGCGGGCGATGACACACATGCCAATGCTGTTCCACCTGCGTAAACTCTCATAGCACGGAAATACCATCCCGGAAAAAGTCGACGGGACCCACATGGGTGGCCAGGGAAATGTATACCCCCTCCATACACCTCCACCACAACGCCTGCTAATTAAGCGGCACTATCAATCCAGGTTTTCTGCGGCTGCTGCGGACAAGCGATCAGTAGCTAATGAGGCTTCAGCCTGCAGTCAGACGGAATGCAGAAACATATTGAGGTAAATCTGAGGATATAGGCCGAGGCTATTTACTTACCATAGCTGAAAATACTATTTATATTAGGCCTACCTTGTTTTATCATTGGACAATATTGAAAAGTGCAGTCCATGCAAACAAAAATATTATCAGTTATGAATAGTCGATTGGCTATTATTTTGTAGAACTAACTATAAGTCAACATAAATACAGGAAGTAATAGTTGGCTATTTTGTCAAATATAACTGTCCCATGCGACAAGTGCTTTTTCATGTAATTGAAATTCATGAAATGATTTACGGTACCTTGAAGTTCTCTTCCTCTTAATAATTTTTATTTGACACACTAACTTTTCTCTAAGCTGTTTCCTAATCATTTGCAATGAGTGGTGTATTGTCTAAACCCCACTATAACACATGTTATTTTTGTACCGTGTGTGAATAGGAATATTTATTTGATAATGTGAAGTGGGCAGACAAGAGAGATTCCTCACCACGCAGCTGTAAACCAACAGAGGCGGAACTTGTCTAATGCGCTCAAATCACAGAGCAGTACGTCGCACGACGCACTGGAGAGCTACCGCCACTAGCAGGCCTACCGCCTGCCTGTGGAAAAAAAAAAGCGAAAAGGGCTGGGCTAAGAGAGGAATCAAACCACAACCTGGGCTGCGCTTCCATCACAAACCAGTTTGGGAGAAAGTATGTATGTATGTAGAGGAGAGGCTAGTGTATAACAAGTCACAAACTGTGGCTCAAAACTCGGATTTCTCTGCGCGCTAAACGTTAAGGAGGCAGCGTCAGAGTTTTGTATTGGAGTCCATTTTGAGGTGCTAAGGCTAATATAATTTGTTGTTCTGTATTTGTGCTGGATTTGTTTTTTGTTTTGGTGTGCGCAATGATGGACACTTACCAAAACCCAGAGGATGACGCAATGGCCCTGATGGTCCACGACACTAACACGGCGAAGGACAAGGAGCGACCGAAGGAGGAACCGGTCCAGGAAAAGGGTTCGGAGAAAACGGACCCGTCTCAAAAACCACCATATTCGTATGTGGCTCTCATTGCCATGGCCATCCGGGAGAGCACAGAGAAGCGCCTGACTCTATCTGGTATTTACCAGTATATAATCACCAAATTCCCTTTCTACGAGAAAAACAAGAAAGGCTGGCAAAACAGTATCCGGCATAACTTGAGTCTGAACGAATGTTTCATCAAAGTGCCTCGCGAGGGAGGCGGCGAGAGAAAGGGGAATTACTGGACCCTTGACCCGGCGTGCGAGGACATGTTCGAGAAGGGAAACTACAGAAGGAGACGTCGAATGAAACGTCCCTTCAGACCTCCACCGACCCATTTCCAGCCCGGGAAATCCCTCTTCGGCGGTGATGGGTACGGCTACCTGTCCCCTCCAAAGTACCTGCAGTCCAGCTTTATGAACAACTCGTGGTCGCTGGGCCAACCGCCCACCCCGATGTCCTACACCTCCTGTCAGATGGCCGGTGGCAACGTGAGTCCAGTAAATGTGAAAGGACTGTCCGCTCCCTCCTCATACAATCCGTACTCCCGGGTGCAGAGCATGGGTCTCCCCAGTATGGTGAACTCTTATAACGGCATGAGCCATCACCACCACCCGCACGCTCACCATGCCCAGCAGCTGAGCCCGGCGACCGCTGCGCCGCCCCCGGTCTCCTCCAGCAACGGAGGTGGCCTGCAGTTCGCCTGCTCCCGCCAGCCTACGGAGCTCTCCATGATGCACTGTTCGTATTGGGATCACGAGAGCAAACACTCCGCGTTACACACGAGGATTGACATTTAAAGTTTACCAGAGGGCCACTTGTAAAATGGCCTCTTGTGAGAGAAAGACAATAAGTCAATTCCTGTGTATTCAAAACAGAAACAAAAGTATTTTTGAAGAGACAATACAATGACGGGCTCTTTTGATCCAAATAATGTACTGAAAATTCATATGGAAAGACATCCAAGTGTGGATGGTGAGAGAATTTTCAAAAACTGTAAATTGTGAGATTAAGTGGTCACAACTAAGCACGAGGTAGCATAACTTTTTGTTGCATTGGACAGAAGGCCGTGCTATTGTACGTTATATTTGTCAAATCCGACCAGTTCCCTTTTCACGGGGATACGAATTCCATGAAAACAAAACAAACAAACAAAACCCTCTCCCTGTCTTGGGATTTTAAACATCACCTGAACGAGTGATAATTGAATTATAACTCCTACGTATTTGAACCAGTATGTATAGTGCACTGAGCGGACTCCAGCAAAACCAGGTGAAATGTTGATTCTTTAGCCTGTCTTTATTTTTTTTATTACCGTGTCACAGTTCTTACTCGGGATGCAGGTGGGGAGATAGAGCACCGTCAGAAGGAGCAACACCAAAGATGTGTTACTTCGGGGGTCATCGACTTTTTAGGCTTCGAGACCTCTGATAGAGATGGTTTGGTTTCCGATAACATTCAGTCCAGTGCCAGATTTTTTAACCTTTCTTGTTTTTTATAATCGTAATTATTTTTGTCTCATTCATGTTGGGACCATGTTAAATTAGCACTTTTCCCTCTTTTTCTAGTATTTTGAATATCTTAATAAACTTGTATTTCTTTCAACGTAAAACATTGGTCATTAATGAATCGTTATTTTTCAAAAACGGTAACAAATTTAAACAATTATCAACGATAATATTATGTTCATTATTATTATTATTAATATTATTATTATGTGGTCTATCACTAAACAAATGCATGGCCGTTATTATCCGGCTTGCAACGTAGGCTTAGAACTATACATTCCACAGATGAAGTTAATTGGAATTCTATCCGTGAAAGTTGTTCACTTAGGTCTAAACCCGAATGTGTATTTTTGTCTTGAAAATGTTCATGTTAAATTCCAGTTATTTCAACATTTTTGGCATGTAAATCCTTTGCGTAAAACACATCCAAATATCTAGCAGATGCGTAATAAGGCCTAATACTTTTGTACAGTTTAGCTAAAGTTTAGTTTACTGGTAGTTGGTTGGATATTTCAATTTTTTACACTAAATATATATTCTTCAGTTCGAAAGTAGTTTTGGAAAATGCAATTTAATTGTAAACCATTTGAACTGCTAAGCTATTAATTAGACCTTCATTTGATTCCAGTGCCAACCCTGTTGCTTAACACATGAAAACACTGCGTGGCCTGCTCTGGGAACTTGCATGCATTACAACTTTTGGCCAAAATGAAAGCGTGAACTTCTGCTTTATCTGAATAGTCTACATTCATTATTAGAGTTACCAAATACATATACGGCAACTCATTTGTCAGCAGAGTGCAACAATTGAAGAGAGAAAATCAAAGAAAAAGCTGTGCGTGTTTAAGAAGACGTTGTGAACTTCAGAGGGTATTTTGGCAGTCGTTGTTCCGTGGGCGAATGCTTAGCAGAAACAGATGCTGCAGAAGTTAAGGGTCGCCATCCCAGTCATTCCATTTAATCATTATCCCCATATGATGTAGGCTAACCTACATTATGTGTTTAAACGAATTGTGGCTTCAGCTCAGTGAGCTTTTCCAAGGAGCATGGAGGGTTTTCTCTGTGTGATTATCAACTGCTCATGCATAATTGCTCAGTGGCACTTGATTATTATTACTGTATTATTATTATTATAAATTAATGTTATTATTATTGTTATTATGATTATTATTATGGCCTGTTATTATCATTTACAATAAGGTGAATTTGGTGAACCAAGGAGTTTGTTCATGGATGAATTCGAAATAATTTGTTGTTACACTATGTAGTTTACCATTACTGCACGATTCTTATCTAAAGATTGACGGGGACTGACGTCAGTTGGGTTGTCCAGATATTCGAATAAATTATCCTAAGGCATGTTGGCCAAATATTTTCAATTTATATAGCCTAGACCTTTATTGGCTTATCTGCTGGAAATCAAGCTATTTGTATCCATATGAGCTAAGACCATTTCTTACATATGAGCTAAGACCATTTCTTACATATGAGCTAAGACCATTTCTTACATATGAGCTAAGACCATTTCTTACATATGAGCTAAGACCATTTCTTACATATGAGCTAAGACCATTTCTTACATATGAGCTAAGACCATTTCTTACATATGAGCTAAGGCCATTTCTTACATATGAGCTAAGACCATTTCTTACATATGAGCTAAGACCATTTCTTACATATGAGCTAAGATCATTTGTTACATATGAGCTAAGACCATTTCTTACATATGAGCTAAGACCATTTCTTACATATGAGCGAAGACAAGTGACGTGTGAGTGGGCTGGGTTGAGCGCAAAGTAATTTCCAACATATTTTGCTAAACAAACCATAAAACATAAAACTTAAGCCTCTAGGCAATATGTCGTGTCGTGAACGTTTAAAACGTATTTCAGTCTCTACAATCCCTACATTTAACCGACCTACAGGCTACAAAACAAATACATCCGCCTAGATTGAAACGATGTTTCATGTTGATGCCTAAATTGCTATGGTCTATCACTGGAGAATGATGTTATAACTTTACACACGTCTATCCAACCCTGTCGTTTTTGTCTGAACGCGCTGAATCAGATGTAGGCCTACGTGCACTTCCTCGTTAGGCCCAAGAGAGCGGTTGCCAACCCTTGGGGCAGTGACGCTCTTGAAAAGAGAGACGTGGTGACGAGTGAGAAGCTTTCAATACACGTCTATTCTCAACCCTCTTCCACCTATTATCCATTTCCTAACACTCAGGTTCATACTCGAAGAGTTATCTGGTGACTATCGTATGGTTTAAAACGTTTTTACAATGCTGATTTAAGGATTTTTATACATACAAGTTAGCACAAGTTGCCATTAATATATTATAAGCAAATACTTGTTTGCTTGATATGCTAGTATGGATGCAAATGTGATGCGAACAGAGGATATTGTGACCCTTTCCTTAATTCGTTATTCATTGTGCGGGCAAGGTGGGTCACGAAAAGAGTACATGTCCTTGTCGTTTGTACGCCTGGAGAAGATGATTATGATGAAAATGAAACTCATGACTTATTGACCTATATAGTGTTTTCCCAGTTATAGTCTATGCCTTGAAGCACTGTTGATAAACAACCATGGTATATAAAGCAGTTATCATACTATCAGCAGGTGGATGTTTATTAATAGGCCTGGTGCCACTTTTGCATCGTTTTACTTTCAGCTGAAGGGCCTCGGTTGAAAAGATTGGTGTAACGCATTAGCCCACCTTTGTAATCACATGTGTATGAGGCAAAATGTAGATACATGCAGCCCAACAGAAACCATAATGGTTAACGTTTTTAGCTTTCTGTGTGGGCGTATTCCATAACTGGAGAATAGATTTGCATATGAGCCTATAGCGTATAGCGATCCCTCGTTTAAACACAGACAACCAAGCGACCAATTTGTTATTTTTAACCTAAACAAATAGTCATTTAATGTATTTTGAATATCAGAGAATAAATCGCTTCGACCCACAAACGAAAGTCAATGCATTTAGCCAAAGCCTAGAATGGAGGAAAAATGCTTGTTGTGAAATGTCATGTGTGATTTATGTTGTTATAGCAGAAGCTAAATTCAACAGATCTTTGTAGGAAATAAATAATAAAACATGAGAAACAACTCAATGTGTCATAATACTGATATTAACAATAGAAGACTGAATTAATCAGGCCTGGAAAATGAACCTATATATAAGTCATCCAACTTTATAAATGTGCACTCTAATACACATTTTTATTTAACTTGGGGACTAAAACCACCTCAGCAAATAGGAAAAAGAACAAACAGTCGTTCAAAGACATAGACTAATGAGTTGTTAGTTGTGCACTCATTCAAGCTCAGCGAAGCCACCTGGCGCTCCATCCCACTGATGTATTTACTGTACCTGGTCTATCTCTCTGTTTAGCGCGCTGGATGAGCAGCGCGCGTACAGCACTTTTCACGCATCTCCATCCTGTGCGACATGGTTGGAATAAAGACCTAACTGTGTATATTTTCTGTTTCTTCACATTCATGTTTTGTAAACAACAAGGAGACAAGGGCGCGTATGAAAGGCCAGTGTATTCTAAACATGCTTCTTAAATTGACAAATACGTTTCACGAAAAATAAGGCGTGCTGTCAGCGACCTGGTAAATGAACCATCTTCGGAGATTAGGCTACATTTAGCCGACGATGGATATGTAATTAATATCTTGCTTTGTCTATTTATCCACCTGAACGTATTAATACATTCGTAAAATTATGATTATGATAGCCTATATTATAATAGTATAATAATTATAATTGTTATCATCGCTATTTTCAACATTCAACATACAATAGGTTTTATTAATTGTTACAATTCCTCAGCCAACATTCATGCTGATGATATGAGCAGGTACAGGATTCTGAGTATGTCTGGGTATCGGTATAGAGGACCCGAACATGTCGGGTAAAACAATGTCCTTGCACATGCAACCGTAGAGTTGCGTTTTATTTATTTACATTTGTTGAGTACATGCTTTGACAAAGACATGACCAATGCATTTTAGGCCTACTTTAGATGTTGCAATAGATCTTTCTCTTTTAGTTTACTGTTAGTACAGTATGCAGTGCCTTCAGAAAGTATTCACACCCTTGACTTTCACCCTTTGTTGTGTTACAGCCTGAATCTAAAATTGATCCAATTTTGAAATTTTACAAATTAATGAAAAATGAAAAGCTGAAATGTCTTGAGTCAATAAGCATTTCAGGAGTAAAAATGTGCTTAAGTCACAAAGTAAGTTGCATGGACTCACTCTGTGTGCAATAATAGTGTTTCACAAGATTTTTGAATGACTACCTCTTCTGTGTAGGCGAGCAGTGAATTTCAAACAGAGATTCAACCACAAAGACCAGGGAGCTTTTCCAATGCTTCGCAAAGAAGGGCACCTATTGGTAGATGGGTAAAAATACAATGGGTGCAAATGTAATAAAAAGCAGACACTTAATATCCCTTTAGGCATTGTGAATCTAATAATTGCACTTTGAATCGTGTATCAATACACCCAGTCACTACAAAGTTACAGGCGTCATTCCTAACTAAGATGCCAGAGAGGAAGAAACCAATGGTGACTTTAAAACAGTTACAGAGTTGAATGGCTGTTAATGGTAGTTACTTCACAATACTAACCTAATTGGCAAAACATGCATCCTGTTTGCAACAGGGCACTAAAGTAATGCTGCAAAAAAAATGTGGCAAAGAAATGTACTTTTCGTTCTGAATACAAAGTATTATGTTTGGGTCAAATCCAATACAACACATTACTGAGTATCACTCCATATTTTCAAGCATAGTGGTGGTTCCATGTTATTGGTATGCTTGTAATCGTTAAGGATTGGAGAGTTTGTCAGGATACAAAAGAAATGGAATGATGCTAAGCACAGGCAAAATACTAGAGGAAAACCTGGTTCAGTCTGCTTTCCACCAGACACTGGGGATATGAATTCACCTTTCGGCATGACAATAACCTAAACAGAAGGTCAAATCTACACTGAAGTTGCTTACCAAGAAGACAGTGAATGGCCAAGTTACAGTTTTGACTTAAATCTGCTTGAAAATCTATGGCAAGACATAAAAACCAATTTGACAGAGCTTGAAGAATTTAAAAAATAATAATGGGCAAATGTTGCACAATCCAGGTGTGGAAAGCTCTTAAAGACTGTGGAAAGCTCCCTGCCAACTGTAATCGCAGGGAGCTCACTCAGGGAGTTCAATACTTACTGTATGTAATCAAGATATATTGATGTTTAGTTTTTAATGTATTTTTTATTTTTATTTTTACAAATGTTAGAAATTCTTCCGCTTTGAGATTACAGAGTATTTTGTGTAGATCGTTGACAAAAAAAATCAACAATTAAATAATTTTTAATCCCACTTTTTAACGCAACAAAATGCGGGAAAAAAGTCACGTTGTGTGAATATTTTCTGAAGACACTGTATGTCTGTGCATTAAACCAGACCCAATTACATTGTATGCACAGATACAGTAAAACACACCAAGCATATCGCTCAAGATTGACTTAGAAATTGGACCTCTGTCCATGTCCTGAAGTAGTCAGGAAATGCCTTAAAAACCAGCCACTAGAGGCAACAGTGAGCGCTATTACCTTCAAGTAGGCTTGTGTTTTGGGAGCTGTGAACAAACCTTAACCCTTAACTTAACCATTGGGAATGAATGCCTAAACTTGCATATTCAATCCCAGTGGTATACTTTTAAAAAATCCTATCCCAAACCTTAACTTCAAAATTTGACATTTGGAGAAACGAAATGATACTGAGCAAGAGGAGTCAACCCAGGGTGTCAAAAACAGTCCCATGACTCCGGATCCGAAGGTTGTATGTTCAGTCCCAGTGGTAGACGCTCATTTATTTATTTTTTATTATTTAGCCATAGCCCAAACCTTAACCCTTAACTTAAATATTCGGAATGAATCCCTAAACATAATGGTTTAATCATATCCAAAACCGTAACCCTTAACTTCGGAATTTCACATTTGGAAAAATTGAATGATGCAGGTGTCGTCAACCTAACATGTCAAAAACACTTAGAATTTTGACTTTTGGAGCAACTTCGAAATTTGACGTTTGGAGAAACGTGGATAAACATCAGAATCTGAAGTAAATTTGGGAAAGCCGTGAGATTGTTTGAACACACACACACACACACACACACACACACATTTGCGGTGCATGGGGCGCATGCATGTCTTTGTTCAGTGTGTGGGTGCGACAGGTGTGCATTTTAGCAGAAAGGTTGCCAGTTCAGCTGAGCTGAGCCAGACGCGCTGGAACAGTGGTCCTGCATGCAAGATGTCCCCACGGCTGCGGGAGATAAGAATAGCTCGAATCAGGAATTCCTCGCTCCTTCAGCTATATGGAACATGCAGATGCGGTAATTGCCATTTAATTAGGACTTATATATATAATATATAGTTTATATATAATTTAATTTAATCGGATCTCGATGGTCAGTGCTCTAACAGGCGTATTCAATCTCTCTTGGAAGCTCATTGATTTGATAATTTAGGAGAGATATGTAGGTCCCGAACATGTCATAGCTTGGGTTACGGAGTATGCAAAAATTGGGTACAATAGTAGCCTGGCGTTTAAATAACTGTTTATAAACATTTGATCCATATTACCAACAGAAAGCACGAAACACGTGAGTGCTTATAAAACTTTAAAACATTAAAACTTAAATCATTAAAACACACAAACTATTATGGTGGCACGTGTAAAACTATCACAACAATGCTTGCATCACTTTACTGAAGAGAATTGCATTTGAATAGGCCTCACGTGGAGTCCAAATTATATCCACATTTCCAAATGTATACGACGCCTTTAATTGCAATGCAGTACATATTATTCCTGTAAGTTTCTCATATACATGAATTCAAAACAGTTGCTTATATCAGGAGTTCACTGTATCTTAGCTGGAGAGTCTTGCTCAGCATTATGGAGCGTTGAATCGAATTGAATTAGCATACGTCAAAAATGTGTAAACCTATTAAGCTATGCGAGGCTTATGCACACTATTACACCAATTATGATACCATTATAATAAGAGATTAAAACTATTACAAAAGCTAAATAAATAATCATATTGGTACAACTTGTAAATTAGCCTAATCATAAACTTTCTGTAAAACAAGGCTATTGAGCGTGCTCTTCTGAGTAGGCACCCAATGTAGCCAACATTTCAGTATGGAGTGTAGTTAAATCACAACTCGGAAAGCCTTTATCATGAAGTAAAACGTTTATTTTTATTTGTATGATGATGATGAAGAGCCTCATACTCAAGTCAGGCACAAATCTTTTTTTTTTTTTACAACCTTAGCTTGTCCGTATGTCTGGTACAGTGCATTCAGAATTCCTACCCCTTGAATTATTACACATTTTGTTGTGTTACAGAAATATCTAATTTGCATAACTATTAACACCCCTGAGTCAATACTTTGTAGAAGTACCTTTTGCAGCGATTACAGCTTTGAGTCTTTTTGGATAAGTCTCTAAGAGCTTTGCACACCTGGATTGTACAATATTACAAATTCTTCAAGCTCTGTGAAGTTGATTGTTGATCATTGCTAGACAGCCATTTCCAAGTCTTGCCATAGCTTTTCAAGCCAATTTAAGTCAAAACTGTCTTGGTAAGTAACTCCAGTGTAGATTTGGCCTTGTGTTTTAGGTTATTGTTCTGCTGAAAGGTGAATTTGTCTCCCAGTGTCTGTTGGAAAGCAGACTGAACCAGGTTTTACTCTAAGATTTTGTCTTTGCTTATTTTTTCTGTTGCAATATTACCTAAGTGCCTTGTTGCAACAGGAAACCAGAAGGCACAATTTTCTTTGTTTTCCGGATAACCAGGGCCACACACCAACACTAATTTACAAACAACGCATTTGTGTTTAGTGAGACAGCCAGGGATGTTCTCTTGATAAGTGGTGAATTGGACAATTTTCCTGCATGTCCTGCTAAGCATTCAAAATGTAAGGAGTACTTTTGAATGTAGTGAAGTAAAAGTACAAGTTGTCAAAAATAGAGTAAAGTACAGATACCGACCCAAAATACTTAAGTAGTAGACACTTTGAAGTATTTTTACTTAAGTACTTTACACCACTGGTGTGTGTGTCGGTGTGAGAGGAATGGGGGTACACACATGCCTTGCATCCAATGGGGGTCGAAAGGATGTTTTTATTATTTCTTTATTATTTCATGATGAGGTGAAAAGGTTTCGCACAATGTTTGGTTTTGTTTTTGCGTGTCTTTCCGTTGAGCACCCAGTGAACAACCGTGATTGTATCCTTTGTTGTGCTCTCAGAGATGACAGATTATAATCAAAAAGACGAATGAGGTCAAATCATTCTCACAGAACACATTTGACCCTCAAGTTCCTCCTCCATCCAACCCCTCTACGCCAGGCGTACCTGAACACGTTTTGGGAACGCTAGTGTGCGTGCGTTCATCCCCGGCTCGTGAGGTGACAGGCGAGTGCGGCAGCTGCGCACGCCAGGGCACCCCCGGACACCCGAGTCACTCACAGGTTGCCAGTTTCCCAATGCTCTCACACAATTGAATTTATGGCATTCTTGGGAATGTTTGAGATTTTAGCGCAACAGTTTCCATTTGGACGCAGCGCACATCACCCCAAACCCATTGAAAAGGAGAGTGGGGTCACCACTGTTTGGTATACACCAGCTCGAAACAGGAAAATATGCAAAGATTTGATTCGCAGAAAATCCGGCAATTGTTAAGATCAGCGTGAGTTTTCCCCTCCCTTGTACCAGAAATACTAAAAGTTACGTGACGTTTTCAGTTACAGTGGATTTTTATCTTAATGAAAAGCCAGAGAAACAATAAATTACATGAAATAATAACCGAATCCACCAAAATAATGACGATGTGTTTTGATACACCAGATAGATTATAAATAGTAAATACACACACGGGTTTGTTGACAGGACCCTCGGCCAAAAGAAGACAGAAGTTAATTAAACGTATATAATTAATACGTGACTATAAATACGCAGGATGAGTTGCCATCCACTCAGGGAGAATGACTAACCGTGTGCCCAGGGTAACATCACGCACCGACCTCTCTCTCTCCCCGCCACAATGGGGCCACCAAAATGTCACCTCGCACCACTGCCAAGGAACAGGGCATCGTTTATAGGCTATGGTGCTCCGCGCGTGTCTACAAATAAGTCTGGAGCTCCAGAAATGTGGGGTAACACTGTAACGGAATACTTATAGGTGATTAATTTATGTGCATTTCATAAATGTTTCCTATTTGTCATTTACAGAAATAATTGGCATATGGGTTGAAATTGTAGAACTTCAAATAGTTGCATACCTGGGACTGGGCTATATGACCATCTGAAATTCAATGGAATATAGGCTAGTTTAGGATAAATCCATGTATCACCATGTTCAAACTGCTTGAATTGTACCTTCACACAATCTGCTGAATTACCACTGGTTTACCTCTCTGAATGGCAGAAGTGGCTGGCCGCTTCTGCAAAGGGAAATGCGATACACTCTAAAAAAGCACTTCCCCTTCTCTTGATTATGAGCTCTAAATTGCTTTGTCGGTTTTTAAATGCGAATCCTTTTCCCATAGTGCCCGTTGATGGAGGCTATTTTTAACCTCTTCCCCTCTTTGTGCTTTAAGAAAACTTCTGGTGAATTGGCAAGAGTAGGCTAAGCAGCTCTCCGGGGCCATTTCTAATTTCCACGGATTAATCGTGAAACCTGGGACCCTTGGGGCCCATTATAGCTCAACACCTGCTAAACAGAATTTTAATTACATATTTGTATTGTTTAGTTTCAGGTATGTGTCTACATCCATTTTCATTGAGAAATATGACATATTAGACTTGCCTGACGACTCACCCTGAATTTAATTTCTCAGCTCTATCGATCCTACCGCCTACACATATTGTCTGAAACTGCTATTCTAGAAGTCGTTTGTGTGAATTTAAAATGAGGGGCGTTGTACAAAACCAATTAATCAGCGATTAAATAATCTCTAACAAATCTAACCAATCAGAGCATCAAAGTGAATAACTTGATAATGTAAGTCTGGCCACACCCATTTGTTTCTGGGACCAATCAGAAAGGACAGAATGTGTTCCCATTCTACAAATTCATGGGGACTCATCATTGAGAAGAAACGTCAGTTGGCTGGAGCAATGTGGATGGGGTTGCCAGGCTCACTTGGGGTTTTGTATAAGGATAAAACATACTAAAACAAGCATATCCTTAGGTGCCCCTCTACCACAACAATTATAATATATTGACTTTGAATGTTGTTGTCCTAGGGCTGGGGTGCTGGTCAGTGTTTCCAATTCACTCCTTCTGTACCCCTGAAAGAGTCTGTTTACACATGCCAGTTTAGGGCCACATCCATTCTCTAGGGGCACACCCCTGTAAACCGTTACACGTGGCATGGTTCCATTCTGTGTTCATTAAATGCTTCATTAAACATCACGGATACAGGAATTATTTAGAAAAATGACCAGCATATCCAGGCTAGAGGTATAGGACCAGGATGTAGTGACATGGCACTATGCAGGTGATTTAACTAGCCCAGTTAAAACACAACAATGCATATAATTGCATGTTGATTACAACATGATTTTCATGAGTTATGTCATTTATTTATGTACTGTACCATCAAAAACGATGAGGATGTCTCTCCAGTGAGTCTTTGTCTCCATTGGCTGTGTATGTGCATAAAACAGGAAGCTTGCCTTAAGCTTGACCCTGGGTCTCCGACTCTCCAATCAAGCGTAGCCTCGTCACATCCCAGATCCCATCACAGTACAATCCAATTTCAGCCACAGAAACAACGTATTCCTTTCAAACAATTACATACCTCTTGGCAAGGGCTCACAATTAAACAAATGATTATATTTTGATACCCGTAATTATACGCATTCGCATGAGGTCTCCTTTCAAATCCAATGTGCTTTTTATTACACGCTTATCTCGTGTTATGAGATTATGCAGCGAGCAGGTTTGGGTTGAGTTACGGTACATTTAATTGAATAAGAGGAGAATAACTCCGTAATAGAAGCATGCTGGAGTCAGCCATACAGCGATCTGGCCATTCCCTTTGAGCCCGGATTATGTTTAGCAAATTTAAGATAATGAGAATGTTATGGGGGGGCTGCCTATGTAGGCCATATGACACATGACACAGCCTGTCCATGGCTCTGGCCAGCTTCACAGAGCAGAAGGTTTCCTTTGAAAGACAATCTATTTCATTAGTCATATTCCCAGCTTGCCTCAGAGGCTGGGAATGGTTTGGAAAGCTGCATGTGAGGGCTGCTTGTATATAACCACCACTTTATCAACCAACAGGGGTTCAATTGGGGTATTGTATTCAGTGGGGCTGTCCTCAAATTGGTGGCATTTTTATTATGATGTTTTAGCGGCATGTATTACATTCCCACTGTAGGCTGCTGTCTCCCATGCTGATGTGGTGGAACCAAAGTCGCCAAGTGACTTCACAATACTTACAGTATTTTATTCATGCATGTATACATATTTACATTATTAGGCTTACTATTTTACAAATGTAATAATGAGGGGTAGGGGTATATTTTTTAGGTTTCAGCCAATGAGGGAAGCTTACATTCAATTCATGACTTTTACTGAATGAAAACTAGGCATGCTCTTGGCCGTGAACCTGGCCCTACAGAATATATTTAGAGGTCTTTGGGATAAAGGTTGATGCACATTCTAGGATGCTATGTACCGCCCTTCTGGAATTAAATATTATACTACACCAAATAATGAAAGTGCTTCTTGAAGTTCAATAATGTGTGTGTGTGTGTGTTTGTGTGTGTGTGTGTGTGTGTGTGTGTGTGTGTGTGTGTGTTTGAGAGAGAGAGAGACTGAGGTGGCATTGGAAATGGTAAACATTTCCATCCATCAGATTAAAGCTCTAGGAGAAATGTCTCACATATTCCACATGTTTATGAAATCTGGGGTCATGAGTTTAGTAATGTTATTTTTCAATCAGTGTTATAGGTCAGATAACTTTAGTAATGTTATTTTTCAATCAGTGTTATAGGTCAGATAACTTTAGTAATGTTATTTTTCAATCAGTGTTATAGGTCAGATAACTTTAGTAATGTTATTTCTCAATCAGTGTTATAGGTCAAATGAGTTTAGTAATGTTATTTCTCAATCAGTGTTATAGGTCATATGAGTTTAGTAATGTTATTTCTCAATCAGTGTTATAGGTCATATGAGTTTAGTAATGTTATTTCTCAATCAGTGTTATAGGTCATATGAGTTTAGTAATGTTTCTTATTGTTTCTTATTCCTATTCCCCATACAGTGCACAGCATTTGACCATCTCTGGAACACTACTGGTTAGTTCTGCATTATCTCCTTTCTTAAACTCACTCATGGGGTGTGTTCAGTATGACGGTGTGCAACGTTGAATTCAACGGAAACGGTACTGAACAACCAGTTGAAAATCTGATGGTGGTCCAGAGGGGGATTACCATATGGTACGCTGCATGGGTTTTGCTATTTCAAATGGTCATACGCATATTAATAAGGCCACACTTTGTTGCAAACTTACCAAAAGGGAGCAAACGTACCTCAAAGACTGTTAAACGGTGCTCACTGTTTTGGGGAAACCCGTCGTTCAGTACAACCTTCACTCAACGTAGCAAACATTGAATCGAACTGAACGCACCCCTGTTCTCGGTCAAGAATGACGAATGAAAATGTATTCGTTTATATAACCAAGCCAGCAGGGGGCGTCACAGCTCTTTCATTAATCGGTTACTTTTCTCCCAGCTTCAACGGTGGACTAATGTATCTGACCAAATAATATTTTTTTCCTGCGTTTTGCCACTGTGCTTGACAACATATGATGGATCAGAGGACATTCGACCAACTTGCCAAAGGGTCAACTTGCTGCCCCTTCAATTGATGATGAGGCAACTGACTTGTGTTGCATGGTGCAAACATTATTATTCAATTGATAATATCTAATAAAAAAACCCTGGCTTATCATTACTTTCTTTGAGACGATTTAAGTCATAACCATGATGAATCATTGTAGCCTAGTTTAATGTGGACTATTAGCCTATGGGGCTACATGTTGGTTATGTAGGCCTATTCATAGTAGGCTAAGCTATATATTAATGCACTGCCTTTACAGTTATTAGCATTCAAAATAAGGCATAGTGTACCTATTTTTTTAAACACAGCATCACAACCAGGCAGGCACCAGCTGGCACAGAAAGTCCTGTAATGACTGGCTCAAGTCAACACGCGACCCCCTCCCAAAATAATGCACCGGGATAATCGACGCGCCTTTGGCAGCGTTGGAATGTTTCAACTGGCAAATTCCACTCGCGTTTTTTTCCCATCTCAATTAGTTGGAGAGGTTTCAGAACTTTGTGTTTCCGGGTGAAATCTCTAGCCCGAAGTTACATGCCGGGGATATGAACATAGGAGATGCAAAGCCGGTTGAGCACTAGGCGGCTGCAAGAACAGTGTAGGCTACGCAGGGAGGGGGAGAAAGGGAAGGGAGAGAATAAGAAAAAAACGAACAGCAGCTGAGCTGTGCGTTTTTCACCTTCTGAAAAACAGGAAGCCAACGCCGATCTGCCTACCTGGCCGCATTGTCCTGCAGGGAGAAGACAGCGGGCTCTCACGGCTTTTGCCACGCATCGGCATATTCTTTTTCTAAAGCCTAACTCTCGCTCTTGTGGATTCAAACGCGAGAAAAACTGTCGTTCTTGTGGATTCAATCGAGAGAAAACAACTTTTAACTAGGCCTATTTCCTCATTCGTACGGTCGTTATTTTCATATTCCCAAGAAGAATATAACTCAAGGTAAGTCCCTGGCACTATTCCATCGCTTCCTCGAATTAGTAGGCTAGCCTACATGGAGTCATTGAGCAAGTCGACCGAGGTGGAGTTGAAGTGCTATGTTGTGACCTCACCCAGATTGTTGTTTGAAGTTATAAGCTACATTTGCACTTTTGTCGGGAAAAGATTAGTTTCCTATTTTTGTCAAACAATAGGCAACGTTTCGAAACGAGTTTCATGATTGGTTTGCTCTCTGAGCACCCAATGACGCTTGCTGCCTTATCCCTAGTGTTCTCATCCGTAAGTTTCGCCCACACCAGGGACCATGTGAACTACAAACCCCCCCGAGTTAGGTAGACTATGCAAAATATCACCGGGTTGTAGTCGTTTATTAATATGGGCCTTTGAAAGCAGCGACATGTTTTGGTCTCAAAATGATTAGGCTATTTATTTACAGTGCAGCTGGGTCGGGTATGTTAGGTGTCGTTGTATAATATTCTTTGGTGACTTGTCATTAAAACTCTGGTTTGACGCAGTCGCTGCGGCTTTTCGCCTGATCTCAGCCTATACAGAACCACGGTTTGACTCTAGGCTACGGATGACACGATGGGGACATGTTTAGGCTACACTTGATAGCATAGCTTTTCTTTGCTGTCGGTTATGTCATGATTTATTTTTTATGTAATCTATGCCTTCGCGTTCTCAAACGGAAGGGAATCCCTCCGTGGAACATTGTCAGAGTGGTAAAATAGGGCAAGTCGCATCGACGTTTGTCTCGCGGTAGTTTTAAAACCGGGAAGTTTTTGGTGAGGCTGGGTAGAATTTAGCAGTTGACCGGTGGATAGTGCATTTCTGGAGTAGAGTCATGACTGCCTGCCTGTCAATGCCGTTATAGATGACTGTCTGCCATGTCCCCAAAAATGTATGAATATGTTATTCAAGTAATTGTTGTAGCACATTGTCATTTTCGCCAGGCCTTTTGTCCCACTTTGTCAGCTTGTAAGCCTCTGCCAGCACTTGGATAGGCTACGTCCGAGCACACTTGGTGACAAAAAACAAGTGTCTAGTACTATAATTCCAAGCGGCCTATGTCTTTGAGACTTTGACATAGTTATTGCTTAGCCAATGTGATGACGCACCTTACCTGTCTTTTAAAATATTAGTGAATTAAGTGTCGCAATTTTACTTATATTTCATGAACTCAAATGCTCATGCAAGTTTGAGCATGTCTGTATCTCAGATTTTCTCCCTTAAGCAGCAATATTAACCTTTTGGGCGACCTGACGAAATTCACATAGAAATATAAGTTATAGATCTGTCATTCTCGTTGAAAACAAGTCTAAGACGTGGTAGATCTGTCCTATGTGCACTATTTCTATGCTTCTCTGTCTTAAGTTTAATTTTTGCATCTTTTACTTTAGGTTGTGTACACCAGCTTTAAACAGCTGAAAATGCTATATTTTTGGTTATGGTAAAGATATTTTACAGTGGTTTAGATGGCACAATGATTATACTTGGTTGTTTTGTCACATACTGAAATTAGGTAAACTATTTGAATTTTAGCGACCAGGAAATGGTGGAGTGATTTTTGAATAGTGCATTTTTAAGTAGGCCAGGTCTAATTATTTGGCAGCATATTCTATAGTGGTTAAAGTGGATACAAACAGAATGTGACTTAGCTTCACTGTATGACTGAGATGTGTACATTTGGTCCACACACCCGTTTCACTTCCATTCAAGATAAGACAACGGAATTGACACGTGTTACAACTCAGACATGTTTCTCTCTTCTTTCATTACCATCTCACTCCACACACAAATCCCATTGCTCTATTATTGTCTAAATAATCATTGGATTCAGACTGTGTGTGTTTGCAGTGGTGTTGGTTTTGTGAATCAGTGCCTGGCTGGGACCGAAGCACCATGTGACAGTAAGTCAGTAAGCTTCCCAGCCGGACGAGACGAGGGAGCCATGATGTCACAGGTCAGGGGACCGTCGGGGACACAAATAGGAGTGTGTGTCAACTATAGTGTGGCTATGAGAGCAAATTATAACACACACACACACACACACACACACACACACAGCCCCCGGAGCACTAACACACGGGGTCTGGGGGAGAGGTGGTGGCGACTAGAGCCATGAATGGAGCATTTCTCTCAGTCATGTGAGAGAGAACTCTGTTCCTCCGAGGGGACAATTTGTCTGCATAAACACTTAATACACACACTTGACGTATTTCCACATACAGTACACAAGCACAGACACGCACACAGAAACACACACACTCTTATAGTAGCTGTGCTCTATACACACACTATTTTAAGAGTTTTCCCAGAGGGTGGCCAACAAAATATATTTCAGAGCTTTAATGCACTTATCGGAAAGAAAGGTTAGATCTGAATTGTCTGTTTTGTGAATGATAATATTAAACTATTAAAAGGGTTTGTGTGTAGCCTCATGATTGTACTGTGTTCAATAGTGCAGAAAGCGAGGATCATTGGTGAACACGTCATGATTAAGTTGACATTTGGAGCTCTGATTGTACACAGATAATGTTAAGTATTTACTGTAGCTTCTCATTGAAATGTGTCTACTAATCAATTGGACTTGTATTTAGTTCTCTCTTGAGGGATAATGTTATTTTGAGTTGGTCTGTTAACCCTGTGGGAAACAGAGGAGAGATTTTTAATCTGGCTGCGGGCCAGGCAGCCCCATGTTGGGCGGGGCTGTTCTCAAGCCCCCTCTGAGGTGGTGGGGGGGGGCACTGATAACGCTGCTGACGTCAGTCTCCTTAACAATGCAGCCCTTTAGACAACCTGCTATTTACTCCACAACCAGGCCTCTCCTAAGAAACTTAATGACGGAGTAAAAGTTATTAAAAGACCTGCGTCTCATGAGAACTTTGATCTCCTCATAGTGAACAGTGATAGCTAAAAGGACTGGTTTTTACAGTTCCTACACCTTTAAATGAGCCAGTTTCAGTGTGTGTGTGTGTGTGTGTGTGTGTGTGTGTGTGTCTCCTCTTCTGGCATGGGAAACATGTTAACATTGCCAAAGCAAGTGAAGTAGATGATATACAAAAGTGAAATAAAGAACAGGTAACATTACACTCACAGAAGTTCCAAAAGAATAGACGTTACAATGTCATGTCTATATACAGTGTTGTAATGATATGCAAATAGCTAAAGTACAAAAGGAAAAATAAATAAACAAATATAGGTTGTAATTGCAATGGTGTTTCTTCTTCACTTGGTTGCCCTTTTCTTGTGGCAACAGGTCACAAATCTTGCTGCAGTGATGGCACACTGGTATTTCACCCAGTAGATATGGGAGTTTATCAAAATCGGGTTTGTTTTCAAATTCTTTATCTGTAATCTGAGGGAAATCTGTGTCTCTAATATGGTCATACATTTGGCAGGAGGTTAGGAAGTGGTGCTCAGTTTCCATCTAATTTTGTGGGCAGTGAGCACATAGCCTGTCTTCTCTTGAGAGTCAGGTCTGCCTTCAGCGGCCTTTCTTAATAGCAAGGCTATGATCACTGAGACTGTACATAGTCAAAGCTTTCCTGTGTACTCTCCGTTTTGGGCCAAATAGCATTGCATTTCTGTGTTTTTGTTAAGTCTTTCCAATGTATCAAGTACTCTTCATGGAAATGTACTCACCACCTGCCTGTTTATACAATACAGTTGAGGTCGGGTATGTTTTGTACAGTAGTCAGTGTTCTTGTTAAAGGAATGAGACACCTGCGTCTGCAAATACTGCTGCCACCATCCTCCTCAACTGTCCCCTCGCTCCCTAACTGGTTCACACACACTTCCTGCTGTCACAGTCAAATGGAATCACCCCTCACAGCCATTGATGGCTTGTGTAATATCCTCTTGGAAATCTGAAAGGAAGCCAGTGTGTGAGCAGCTGTGCTCCTGTGTGTGTATGTTTGGGGTGGGTGTGTGTCATGCCCCATCAAACAGTTGTATCCTACGAGCCAACTACCTTCTGTGGCTTAATATCCTCAGATGAGGACACATGCATACAGATATATATATTACAGTAGATAGGTTTACACATATAGTGGTGCTTAAATATCTAATGAGCATATACAGGACAGGCAGACATATAGGAAGTATGACATGTCCAGTAAGAGAACCAGAGAGAACAGCCAGGAAAGTGGAATTCTCCACTTTCCTGCTTCACAAGCCAAGACCTGCAGAGGAATTCAGAGAGGAGGGAGGGAGGAGGAGCGATGAACATCGGGGAGAAAGGAAGAGGCAGAAAGGAGAGGTACAGCTATGCAGGCAAACAATAAAGGCGGATAGAAGGGGAGGTTAATATACATTAGTTTTAGAGGTCGACCGATTTTGATTTTTCAACGCTGATACCGATTATTAATCGTTACCGATTAATTGGCCGATTTTTAAAAATGTATGTGTAATAATGACAATTACAACAATACTGAATGAACACTTATTTTAACTTATATACCAAAAGAAAAATCAATTCAGCCTCAAATAAATAATGAAACATGTTCATTTTGGTTTAAATAATGCAAAAACAAAGTGTTGGAGAAGAAAGTAAAAGTGCAATATGTGCCATGTAAGAAAGCTATCAAGTTCCTTGCTCAGAACATGAGAACATATGAAAGTTGGTGGTTCCTTTTAACATGAGTCTTCAATATTCCCAGGTAAGAGGTTTTAGGTTGTAGTTATTATAGGAAATATATAGGACTATTTCTCTCTATACCTTTTGTATTTCATATACCTGACTATTGTATGTTCTTATAGGCACTTTAGTATTGCCAGTGTAACACTCTAGCTTCCGTACCTCTCCTCGCTCCTACCTGGGCTCGAACCAGGAACACAACGACAACAGCCACCATCGAAGCAGCGTTACCCATGCAGAGCAAGGGGAATAACTACTCCAAGTCTCAGAGCGAGTGACATTTGAAACGTTATTAGCGTGCACCCCGCTAACTAGCTAGCCATTTCACATCACATCGGTTACACCAGCCTAATCTCGGGAGTTGATAGGCTTGAAGTCATAAACGGCAGAGCTGGCAAAACGCACGACAGTGCTGTTTGAATGAATGCTTATGAGCCTGCTGGTACCTACCATCGCTCAGTCAGACTGCTCTATCAAGTCATAGACTTAATTATAACATAATAACACACAGAAATACGAGCCTTAGGTCATTAATATGGTCGAATCCGGAAACTATCATCTCAAACAAGACGTTTATTCTTTCAGTGAAATACGGAACTGTTCCATGTTTTATCTAACGGGTGGCATCCATAAGTCTAAATATTCCTGTTACATTGCACAACCTTCAATGTTATGTCATAATTACGTAAAATTCTGGCAAATTAGTTCGCCTGACTCATCAGAGAAGTGACACAATTGGACTAGTTAACTGTAAGGTTGCAAGATTGAATCCCTGAGCTGACAAGATAAAAATCTGTCCTTCTGCCCCTGAACAAAGCAGTTAACTCACCGTTCCTAGGCCGTCATTGAAAATAAGAATGTGTTCTTAACTGATTTGCCCCGTTAAATAAAGATTAAATAAAGGTGCAATTTTTTTTTTTTAAATAGGCAAAATCGGCACCCAAAATTACAGAATTCCGATTGTTATGAAAACTTGAAATCGGCCATTAATCGGTCGACCTCTAATTACTTTGTTTTGTAAAGGAGAGAGGAAATAGAAGTTGAAAGGTTGAGAGGTCAATGGAAGGAAAGAAAGATGCAGATGGGCATAGACAGATCTAGTTTTGAATTGAGGGTTAGTATAGAATGGGGGTTGGATTGTGGTTTGCTTGGTGTAGAATGGGGTTGGATGGCTATACTGTAGAGAAAGAGAAGTGAGGCAAGTAGAGTTAGAGAAGAAGAGCTTGATGAGAGGAGGGGTAGACTTTCCCAGGCTACCCAAACTCCTTGCTCTGGCCAAATGCTATGCCCACGGACGTTAGTTTATTCTCCGCAATGAGTCTGAAACTGAGTACCTCCCTGGCAATTTCTAGAATGCAGACACATTCTAATCATTTTGATTGGTCACAGAAACAAATGGGTTGGGCCAAAGCCAGGACACCTGTGAGTAAAGCGCTGTTTTGTAAATTCGTCATTAACTTTGATACTCTGGTTAGATGATCCAATGGCTTTGTTTTGTACAACACTCCTCATTTTGACATCACTGCAAATGACTTCAACGATGGCAGTCTCTGACTGAAGTCTGTAGTGAACATCGAGTAGTGGAAGAATTCAGTTTGAGTCGTCAGGCAAGGTTAGACTGAGGTAGAGAAGAGGGATGTGGTCCTGACCTGGAGGTTTAGACTTCTCTGTAATTTGAGGGAGTGACACTGCCCCACTCACCATGACAACGCCGCCTTAAGGCTGCTACATAACTGCTACAGTTACGCACACAACACACACAGATGCTGTTCTACACACAGATGTATGTACTGTAGTTTTAGTGAACCTTACAAAACATAATGTCATATGTGACCCAAATAGTTGCAGTGAAATGTGTCATTTTACAGGGTCAGCCATAGTAGTACTGCACCCCTGGAGAAAAATAAGGGTGAAGTGCCTTGTTCAAGGGCACACGGACATATTATTTTTTTCACCTTGTCGGCTCGGGTATTCAAACCAGCGACTTTCCGGTTACTGGCCCAACGTTCTTACCACTAGGCTACCTGCCGCCTACCTACTCTGTGTATGTACAGTCAGGGACATTTTCAGTTGATGACAATGGGATATTTTCTAGTTGTATTAATTAAGGTGAAGGAACCTCATAACCTTCTCTCCCCTGCCCTGCTGTGAGATAGATGGACCCACTCGGCCTGGACACTTTGGTCCGTCTGGGCTGCAGTTCCTCTCCCTCATCTGCCTGTTGTTTACCACCTGACCTCTGGCTGTTCTTAACCAAATACTGTACATCACTCATACAGGTAAGGTGTGTTGTGTGACACCGACACAAAAATGTGCACGTGTGGATTTTAATGTACATGTACAATATAGTGTGCTAGTATTTGTGCACTGGTGAGCAGACATCATGGTCTTGGTGATCATGGTCATCACATCTGCTACTCCTCCTTCTCACCCTTGTGTGTGTGTGTGTGTGTGTGTGTGTGTTGCACCATGACCTAGGCTGGGCCAGACCTTTGTTCAGTCATGCAGGCAGAAGGTAACTGATTTACAACATCCAGGGGTACTCTGACAACTATATCCCCCTCACACACAGCCCCCTCCCATCTGGGAGAACAGGGGTACTCTGACAACTATATCCCCCTCACACACAGCCCCCTCCCAGCCGGGAGAACAGGGGTACTCTGACAACTATATCCCCCTCACACACAGCCCCTCCCATCTGGGAGAACAGGGGTTAAGGTAAAGAGTGAAACACACATTCCTCTCACACCATCATCACAGTTCTCTTAGATCATTCAAATGTATGAACTGTAAGTGTGTAATAGAGCTGTAATATAAGTGTCCTAGTGTGGCTGTGTATTGTGCTTGTGATGGACAGTCTTTTGTTTACGGCCAGGCCTTGATGACGCAGGGTCCTCTGTAAAGCCCCTTTGAGGACCTGTGTGTTTGGTGAGAGCGTAATGTGTGCTATGTTGCATTCCTGTGTTTGTGTGTGTGTGTGAGCGTGTGTTTGTGTGTTTGTGTGTGTGAGAGTGTGTGAGTGAGTGTGTTTGTGTGAGTGTGTTTGTGTGTGTGTGAGAGTGTTTGTGAGAGTGTGTGTGTATGTGTGTGTGAGAGAGAGTGTGTGTGAGAGAGTGTGTGTGTGAGAGTGAGCTCTTGATCACTGAGTTCAGTGTGTGATTAAGACTAAAGGAGCCTTTTTTTTTGTGTGTGAATTTTACCCTCCTTTTTCTCCCCAATTTCGTGGTATCCAATTGTTTTAGTAGCTACTATCTTGTCTCATCACTACAACTCCCGTACGGGTTCGGGAGAGACGAAGGTCGAAAGCCATGCGTCCTCCGATACACAACCCAACCAAGCCAGTGCAGTGCCTTAGACCACTGTGCCACCCGGGAGGCCGAGTTCATACATATTTAGCAGATGTTATTGGTTCTACCTACTTATTCAAGGGTTTTTCTTTATTTTGACTGTTTTCTACGTTGTAGAATATTAGGGAAGACATCAACTATGAAATTACATATGGAATCATGTAGTAGACAAGTGTTAATCAAATCAAAATATATTTGAGATTCTTAAAAGTAGCCATCCTTTGCCTTGTTGACAGCTTTGCACACTCTTGGCAGAAAATGGTAAAAATCAAGAAAATCCCTTCAATGTGTATGTTTGTCCAAACTTTTGACTGGTACTGTACATATTTAGCAGATGTTATTGCGGTGTAGCGAAATGCTTGTTTAAAGTTGCTTAGGAGCTAGAAGCAGAGCTGCCACACCTGCCGGCACCATCTTGTCTAGTTGTTGCTGAGAGGATGTGAAGAGTACTACTACTAGGGCCAGTTTTCCCAGACCTAGACTAGTCCTGGTTTAAAACATGCTCAACTGAGACTGTTATCAGATATATAACCCGAACTCAGACCCAGATATTAAGCCTAATCCTGGTTTAAAAGAATGCTCAATGGAAATTGTTGTAAGTGCAGCATTTTGAATGGATCTCCAATGGCTCTCAGGTGGAAGGACAACAGATCTAGCTTGAGATAACAGTAAGTGGATCATTGTACTCTGAGACACTCATGGTTTGAAGGTACTATCAACACTAAGTGTGTATTGAGGCCTTGTTTTATTATGAGCTGTTCTCCCCTCAGCAGCCTCTGGTGATATAAGAAGACAATTCCACAGTGTTGAGATGGTGACACTGCACCTCAGGGGGTGCCATTTTGTAATGTAATGAAAGGGGGTTGAATAGTTCTGAGGGTGGGGGGTAGCAGGACATGGGTCAGAAGTGGGAGCGGGGTCAGTGGGGAGGTGGAGAGAGGGAGACAGAGTTGGGTGGGGAGGGTGTGATTCACCCCTCAGAATCTACATTCCTTGCATACCACAGAGGGGATGGGTGGAGGAGATGAAGGGGGTGTGTGATGGGAAAGGTAAGTGGTAGAAAGGGTTTGACTGAGCCAGGCTGCCAGTGTGGTGTTGGTACAGTGATAAGAGTGGAACAGTTTGGGAATTCTTTAAAGGTGGCAGATTAGGTTGTGGTGTGTCTCTGGCTGGTGGGTCTTCAGATCTAGTCAGTTGATACGGGTCTGTCTTCATGTCATGTAGGCAGTGTTCTCTAGACAAGGTGAAAAATGAGCTGTTACTTAGTGCCTATGGAAATTCTACACCCCCGTGAACTTAATCTAAAAAGCGATTCAATTTGTGTTTTTTCTCCAGATCTACTCCACATTTCCAAAGTCAAAGTTATAGAAAATGTTCCTAATTTTAAGAAAAAGTATTACAAAAACTCAATTGGATGAAGGTGTCTGCATGCTTCTCAGCCAAAACAGTTCGGAATAGTTTGTTCGTATATTGAGATTTTGTGACATTTTTGTTTGCTTTGAACTGTTTGAGCACCTTCTTTTTTTTTCTTGAGGCAAGCCAAAGTCTACGACCTCCCTCTTCGGCGATTGGTCAACAGCAGGGATTCTTAAAGGAAGTGCCTGTCATTCAACGATTTGACGATTTGTCCTCATGCATATTTTTTCACTTGAGAAATACTGCACCAAACATCTTTGTCAGATGCAAAATTGAGCGACTAAGAACTCCTCTGCAAAAACTTAACTCAAGAAATATGCCATTAATGTTTATCTTCGATTATTTCGGACTATTTTTGAAGAAGTGTATACTGTGTGTGTGTGTGTGTGTGTGTGTGTGTGTGTGAAGGCTTTCTGTCTGTGTAAGCATCTACGCTCAGAGCACCGACGCAGCACCCAGACCTGCATCATCCACCACGGCTTTGTGCATAGTGCTACGTCAAGCTGTCGTTGTTCGACTAGCGCCATGAGCCTGCCCGCTAGTTAGCCATTGATTCAGTGAAGAGCCCAGTGTTATTTTAGCCTGCAAAGCACGCTTGAACAACAATGCCCCTTTTTTACTGGAGTTCCAGGCAGATTAGACGAACGGTGGATCTATTTCTAGTCTCTTCATCTCTATTAGAGGGGTGTGCTGTTTTACAGGAATGGATCAATAACTGCGCCCCTGTGTCTCTGCCATAAGACTGCTAATTATGCTGAACAAAAATATAAAAGCAACATGATAACATTTCTAAGATTTTACTGAGTTACAGTTCACATAAGGAAAAAATAATAATTAGACCCTAATCTATTGATTTCACATGACTGTCAATACAGATGCGTATGTTGGTCACAGATGCGGGGATCAGAAAACCAGTCAGTATCTGGGGTGACAACATTTGCCTCATGCAGCGCGACACATCTCCTTCACATAGAGTTGATCAGGCTGTTGATTGTGTTGTCCCACTCCTCTTCAATGGCTCTGTGTTGCTGGACATTGACTGGAACTGGAACACCCTGTCGCTCCAGAGCATTCCAAACATGCTCAATAGGTGACATGTCTGGTGAGTATGCAGGCCATGGAAGAACTAGGACATTTTCAGCTTCCTGGAATTGAATACAGATCCTTGCAACATGGGGCTGTGCATTATCATGCTGAAACATGAGGTGATGGTATCGGATGAATGACACGATCAATGGGCCTCAGGAATTCGTGACAGTATCTATGTGCCATTGATAAAATGCAATTGTGTTCATTGTCCGTGACCCCATAACCCCACCACCATCATTGGGTACTCTGTTCACAATGTTGACATCCGCTCACTGCTTGCCCACACACGACGCTATACACGTTGCCTGCCATCTGCCCAGTACAGTTGAAACCGGGATTCATCCGTGAAGAGCACACTTCTCCCGTATGCCAGTGTGCATTTGCCCACTGAAATCGGTTACGACGCCGAACTACAGTCTGGTCAAGACCTTGGAGAGGATGACGAGCACGCAGATGAGCTTCCCTGAGACGGTTTCTGACAGCTTGGGCAGAAATGATTCGGTTGTGCAAAACCACAGTTTCATCAGTTGTCCGGGTGGCTGGTCTCAGACGATCTCGCAGGTGAAGAAGCTGGATGTGGAGGTCCTGGGCTGGCGTGGTTACATGTGGTCTACGGCTGTGAAGCTGGCTGGACGTACTGGCAAATTCTCTAAAACGACATTGGAGGTGGCTTATGGTAGAGAAATTAACATAAAAATCTATGCCAACAGCTCTGGTGGACATTCCTGCAGTCAGCATGCCAATTGAACGTTCCCTCAACTTGAAGACTAATAATGACGAATAATGTTGCGTTTTATTTTTGTTTTGTGTAGTTAGTTAAATCAATAGCTACCAGGACTATCTGCATTGACCCTTTTTGCACTAATTATTTTGACTCATCACATTCGTTGCTCTTACTGTCTATCTATCCTGTTGCCTAGTAACTTTACCCCTACATATATGTACAAGTCTACCAAAATGACCTTATTCCCCTGCACATCGACTCAGTACTGGTACCAGTGTATATAGCCAAGTTATCATTACTCATTATGAATTTATTCTTTGTTATTGTTTTCTATATATTTCTCTGCATTGTTGGGAAGGTCCCATAAGTAAGCATTTCACTGTTCGTCTACAACTGTTGTTTACGAAGCATGTGACAAATATAACATTTGATTTGTGGGCTGTGTTGCTAGGGGTTTGGCGTTTTGGTTAGCGTTTAGCATCAGGGTTTCCTGGTAGAGCGATACAGTCCGAGACTGACACAGACGCACAGATGGCAATGAACCGTATACTCATTCAGACACACACACACATAAAAGAAGACACTGACAGACTGAGGAACACACAGCTCTTGGATGTATTGGGTCATGTGATGTGAGAGCTTTGATAAGCCCAGATCCCTATGAATCCATCCAGTCAGTTAAACATTGACTCTCCAGACTACAAGATCGTATCAGTACTGCTACAGCCACACAGTTCCTGGAATGAGCATGAGTCTGCCGCTTGTAGGGTTTTTTGTGGTGTGTGTGTGTGTGTGTGTCTCTGCTTGTTTGTTTGACATGTTTAGCTGTCCATTTCCAAACCCTATTCTGGAGAAACTCAGAATGGACTGTGTGTGTGACTGCGTGCAGTATATTTGATTACGACCATTTCATCGCTCTCTTTCTGTGAATTTATCCAGTCCCTTTTAAAGGTGGTTGACGTGTTCCATCCTGAGTGTCACTGTGTAGTGAACAGACAGATAAAAACACACAACTAAACTCTGGCATGTTTCCCTGGGCTGCCCAGGGTCACGCCCTCCTTAACGAGATTGGCCATCTTTGCCATTGGGAAAACACAGGAAGTCTGCAGCCTTCCTCCAGTGTGCCTGCAATATGTTTATCTACCATACCACAGAGTTTACATTTCCTCTGCCCATAGTGAGGGTATATAACCCTTTAAATGACGGAGGTGGTGTAATACATGTGCTTTATGTAAACAGCAGGGTAATGTTGTGGTATGTGCGTACTGAGTATATTATGTACAATTTAGACTTAATATACTTTGTTTAACTAATTGAGCAACCTTTTTCCTTTTTTGGGGGGGGGGGGTGTCTTGTGGTGAGGTTTTCATATAAGCCCTTTTGGGCATCCAACTTCACCTGCACACTGTTTTTTATGTAGGAGTAAGGGGGGATGGGGGAGAGGAGGAAGGGTGAGCTGCAGAAATATCTGAGTTGAAGTGCTTGCAATACCTGTTGTCTACTCTTGGCTGGAGAGGAAAGAAGGGGAGTGAAATGCCACTTTGGGTTGAAGGGCTATACATACAGTCTCACACTCAGAGAACCACATCTCTCTCTCCTCTCATTCCTTCTCAAACACTCACCGACCGTGTGGTCTCGCTCTCTGTAGCCGATGTAAGTCCTTTTTAAACGGGTCAACATTCGCAAGGCTGCGGGGCCAGATGGAAAGTGTCTTCACTGACATTTTCAACCTATCCCTAATCCAGTCTGTAATACCAACTTGTTTCTAGCAGACCACCATAGTCCCTGTGCCCAAGAACGTCAAGGTAACCTGCCTGAATGACTGTCACTATGCCATGAAATGTTTTAAAAGGCTCTTCATTGCTCACATCAGTTTCAAATTTGAATGTCACATGTACAACACCACCCCAAACACACTGGACCCACTCAAATTCATATACTGTCCCAACAGGTCCACAAATGTCACGATCTCTATTGCACCCCACGCTGCATGCACCCACCTGGACAAAATGAATGTTAATGTAAGAATACTGATCATTGACGACAGCTCAGCCTTCAACATCATAATCCCCTCCAATCTCTGGGACTGAACAACTCCCTCTGCGACTGGATCCTGGTCTTCCTGATGGCTGCCCCCAGGCGTTGAGGGTAGGCAACAACCCATCCACCATGCCTGCCATCAACATGGGGGTGACTCCAACACCATCGTCAAGTTTGCTAGCCTATAGGGAGGAGGTCAGGGAACTGGCAGTGCCAGGACTACAACTTCTCCCTCAATGTGAGCAAGACAAAGGGGCTGTAGTGGAGCGAGTCGAGAGCTTCAAGTTCCTCTGTGTGAATTATCATGGTCCAGGGGATGGAACCTAAATCATTCTCCAATCGTTTCGTTCTGAACAAAACCGTATTTTTTTAAAATTCGGTTCCAATTTTCACACCAGCAAAATAAAGTTCTGAACCTGTTCTAACGGGGGACAAAGTATTGGTTTTTATTGTTCCTTTCTGAAATAGATGGGTAAGCGATTTAGTCTGTATAGGAAAGTTGTATTTTGCCGTAACAGCATCGTTGAATCATAATGAAAGACACTCACTGTGCTGCCAGTCAGTGTAGGGTGTGATGTAACTGACATTTTGCGGGTGAGGAGAGAGAATTGAAAAAGCTTGCCTTGAAGCACTGGGCATCTTGTTATGACGTGCATTATCTGAATTAGGCCCATAGAATTATACCTACGGAGGAGCGACTTTTATGGAGGAACTTGGAATGCCTTTGAACCTTCGAGTTGGTTTGATGTTGGACCAGCTAGCTAGCTAATAAGCTTGTGTGCAGAGCAGCACTAGAATTAAAAACACGCCTTACCTTTTTGTAGTTAATAAATCTAATGTGAAACATGACTATAGTATCCTTAACTAACGTTAAAGTGAATCTGTTCTTCTCTAATTAAACATCTCTCCCTAATTTCTGAACACTTGTAATGTCGTCTGTAGGCTACAGTAACCTATGCTTCACAGGGGAGGGGCAGGTAACCTATGCACACCCACACACCCACTGGCAAAGATTTCCAGCTGGCAGATGCAGGAATACATTTCTGATTGACAGTGAAGGCTTTGCGCAGGCACTTGTTACAATTTTTGTCGGACTGGAAAAACATTTCTGGAACGCTATTAACTTTTCCATGCTTTTAAAATTAAGGTTCTGTTCCCGGAAGATGGATCACTTTCGTTTCAGGTTTGGGTTCTGTTCCTCAATAAAATACATTTTTCCAGTTTTCGGTTCAGTTCCCTGAACTGGTTCCAACCCTTGGTCCACAAACACCTACACAGTTGTGAAGAGGGCACAACAGCGCCTCTTCCTCTTCAAGAGGCTTAAATTATTTGGCATGAGGCCCTGCACCAACAGGACCCTGAACAGCTTCTACCCCCAAGTCATAAGACTGCTAAACAGCTAATCAAATGCTTTCAGAGGCAGTTTGGACATCGGTAGTGAGTGTTGCAACTGAGGACAGACACTTAAAAAATATATATATATTATTTTATTTTTTCACCCCCAGCACTCAGCGGTCCGGTTCTGTGAGCTTGTGTGGCCTACCACTTCGCGGCTGAGCTGTTTGCTCCTAGACGTTTCAACTTCACAATAACAGCATTTACAGTTGACTGGGGCAGCTCTAGCAGGGCAGCAATTTGACGAACTGACTTGTTGGAAAGGTTGCATCCTATGACGGAACCACATTGAAAGTCACTGAGCTCTTCAGTAAGGCCATTCTACTTCCAATGTTTGTCTATGAATATTGCATGGCTGTGTACTTGATTTAAAAAAAATTTTTTTTTTCTTTTTATACACCTGTCGGCAACGGGGGTGGCTGAAATAGCCAAATCCTCTAATTTTGAAGGGGCATCCACATACTTTTGTTGATATGTTTATGTACATGGCTACCTCAATTACCGTGTTCCCGACACATCGGCGCTACTGCTACTCGCTCTATATAGCCATGTTATAGTTATTCACTGTGCATTTATTACGTGTCATTCTTTGTTTTGTTTGTTTTTTACTCTGGTTTGTTGGAAAAGGATCCATAAGTAAGCATTTTCACTGTTGGTCTGCACCTGTTGTTTACGACGCATGTGACAAATAACACTGACACCTCCCATCGATTCTCTTTAACTGATTATTTATATACATGTATGTATTTACGTACATACGGTGGGGCAAAAAAGTATTTAGTTAACAACCAATTGTGCAAGTTCTCCCACTTAAAAAGATGAGAGGCCTGTAATTTTCATCATATGTACACTTCAACTATGACAGACAAAATGAGAAAAAAAAATTCAGAAAATCACATTGGAGGATTTTTAATGAATTTATTTGCAAATTATGGTGGAAAATAAACTTTTGTTATTGACCAAATACTTATCTCAATACTTTGTTATATACCCTTTGTTGGCAATGACAGAGGTCAAACGTTTTCTGTAAGTCTTCACAAGGTTTTCGCACACTGTTGCTGGTATTTTGGCCCATTCCTCCATGCAGATCTCCTCTAGAGCAGTGATGTTTTGGGGCTGTTGCTGGGCAACACGAACTTTCAACTCCCTCCAAAGATTTTCTATGGGGTTGAGATCTGGAGACTGGCTAGGCCACTCCAGGACCTTGAAATGCTTTTTACGAAGCCACTCCTTCGTTGCCCGGGCGGTGTGTTTGGGATCATTGTCATGCTGAAAGACCCAGCCACGTTTCATCTTCAATGCCCTTGCTGATGGAAGGAGGTTTTCACTCAATCTCACGATACATGGCCCCATTCATTCTTTCCTTTAACGGATCAGTCGTCCTGATCCCTTTGCAGAAAAACAGCCCCAAAACATGATGTTTCCACCCCCATGCTTCACAGTAGGTATGGTGTTCTTTGGATGCAACTCAGCATTCTTTGTCCTCCAAACACGGCGAGTTGAGTTTTTACCAAAAAGTTATATTTTGGTTTCATCTGACCATATGACATTCTCCCAATCTTCTTCTGGATCATCCAAATGCTCTCTAGCAAACTTCAGACAGGCCTGGACATGTACTGGCTTAAGCAGGGGGACACGTCTGGCACTGCAGGATTTGAGTCCCTGGCGGCGTAGTGTGTTACTGATGGTAGGCTTTGTTACTTTGGTCCCAGCTCTCTGCAGGTCATTCACTAGGTCCCCCCGTGTGGTTCTGGGATTTTTGCTCACCGTTCTTGTGATCATTTTGACCCCACGGGGTGAGATCTTGCGTGGAGCCCCAGATCGAGGGAGATTATCAGTGGTCTTGTATGTCTTCCATTTCCTAATAATTGCCACCAGCTTGGTTTGATTTCTTCAAACCAAGCTGCTTACTTATTGCAGATTCAGTCTTCCCAGCCTGGTGCAGGTCTACAATTTTGTTTCTGGTGTCCTTTGACAGCTCTTTGGTCTTGGCCATAGTGGAGTTTGGAGTTGTGGACTGGTGTCTTTTATACTGATAACAAGTTCAAACAGGTGCCATTAATACAGGTAACGAGTGGAGGACAGAGGAGCCTCTTAAAGAAGAAGCTACAGGTCTGTGAGAGCCAGAAATCTTGCTTGTTTGTAGGTGACCAAATACTTATTTTCCACCATAATTTGCAAATAAATTCATAAAAAATCCTACAATTTCATTTTCTGGATTTTTTTTCTCATTTTGTCTGTCATAGTTGAAGTGTACCTATGATGAAAATTACAGGCCTCATCTTTTTAAGTAGGAGAACTTGCACAATTGGTGGCTGACGAAATACTTTTTTGCCCCACTGTATATGTATGTGTGTGTGTGTGTGTGTGTGTGTGTGTGTGTGTGTGTGTGTGTGTGTGTGTCAAAGATCATTATTCAAAGCATCATCCCACACACACTCCAGGGAAAACCACACACGCAAAGTAGTCATGCCCTATCAGATTCTGTGAAACTGCTTGTAATGTTTTTTTTCTTAACTCACTCACGCTACCACACACACACTGATGTTGTTCCTTCTGCCCCACAGATGCAGTGTCCCTCCCCTGACACCCCCAACATGGAGGAAAGCCACAGGGAATAGAAGCCTCCAGGAGACTATAGGTAAGACCTGTTTGTGTCTTTAGGGAAAGCCCCAAGGGAACATGTCATAGCCAAGTTGTTTGAGAAGTTAGGTGCTTTTCCCACCTACATTACGGTAAAGAAAATGCGAAATGATTGTAAAGGACACCTGCGAATGTTTGTGCATGTGTGTGGTTGCGTGCGTGTTCTGGAATGCATTGCGCTCAGTGTGCTGGAATCTGGTAGGGTAGTGTCCTGACAGGCGGAGAATGTTGGAAATCCACCCGCATAGTTTGGGAAAATCTGCTAGGTGAACACTACGTAGCCTAGCCACCATGCAGTTTCGCTTTGATGTCTAACTACAACCTGAAATATTGGCCTAGTTCACTGCTCTAGTAAGTCACTGTTCTCCATCCCTAGTTCTGGCCTGTGTTCAGATGTCTGTTTTATGAATCCCCAGGACCAGGATGGAAGAACTATAGTTTCTCCTAGAATCTTCTGTAGTAACATGGATCTATGACTGAGCCTGTGACTATGGAGCTATGACTGAGCCTGTGACTATGGAGCTATGACTGAGCCTGTGACTATGGAGCTATGACTGAGCCTGTGACTATGGAGCTGTGACTGAGCCTGTGACTATGGAGCTGTGACTGAGCCTGTGACTATGGAGCTGTGACTGAGCCTGTGACTATGGGGCTGTGACTGAGCCTGTGACTATGGGGCTGTGACTGAGCCTGTGACTATGGGGCTGTGACTGAGCCTGTGACTATGGGGCTGTGACTGAGCCTGTGACTATGGGGCTGTGACTGAGCCTGTGACTATGGGGCTGTGACTGAGCCTGTGACTATGGGGCTGTGACTGAGCCTGTGACTATGGGGCTATGACTGAGCCTGTGACTATGGAGCTATGACTGAGCCTGTGACTATGGAGCTATGACTGACTCCGTGACTATGGAGCTATGACTGACTCCATAACTGTGTGTGTACATAGATGCCTGTATACATACCAAAGTAGTGTTCTGTGGTACATGGTGACACTGTGCCTCTGCTTGGCTCCTAGCGAGATTTATTGAATCCAATGAACTCAATAAGCAATGGTCTGTCTCTGAGATCTTTGTGTGAGAGAAATATGTGATGTAAAGCCAAACATGTTTTTATTCTCTTGGACGTGTATCTTTTTCATCATTCTCCATTTTCGTTTTTTATATTTGAGTAATTTAGCAGACACTCTTATCCAGTGTGACTTTAGTTAATTCATTTTTAAGATGGCTATGTGGGACAACCACAAATCTCAGTCATAGTACATTTTTTTCTCAAAGTAGCTATCAGCAAATTCAGTGCTGGGGGGGAGTGTTAGTTGTGGAAAGGAGGGGCTGTGGGATTATGTAAAATGCTCATTGAAGAGGTAGGGTTTCAGATGTTTCCAGAAGATGAATGTTCTACCATTGGGGGGCCAGGCCAGAGAAGAGTTTTGACTGGGATGAGTGGGAGCTGCCCTCCTGTGGGGATGAGCGAGACGAGAGGTGGCAGAACTAAATATTCCGGTTGGGTTGTAGGGTATCAAATTTTATTTGTCACATGCGCCGAATACAACCGGTGTAGACCTTACTGTGAAATGCTTACTTAGAAGCCCTTAACCAACTATGCAGTTCAAGAAATTTGAGCATAGCCTGAAGGAAGGAGGGGAATTTCCTGTTGCTGCTTTGTAGGGAAAGTACCATGGTCTAATAGTGGATGGTCTAGTAGTAAGTTACAGGGGTTTAATGGCACAAGCGGGGAGCCCAGCCAACAGCAAGTTGCAGTAGTCCAGATGGGAGAGGACATGTGCGTGGATAAGGACCTGCACCACTTCCTGTGTGAGGTAAGGTTGTACTCTACGGATGTTGTAGAGCATGAACCTACAGGAGCGGGTCACTGCTTTGATGTCTGCAGAGAACGACAGGGTGTTCAGGGTCACACCAATGTTCTTTGTACTCTGGGAGGGGGACACCATGGTTGTCAACCATGATGGAGAGGTCTTGGAGTGGGTTTGCCTTCCCCAAGAGGAAGTGCAGATCCATCTTGTTGAGCTTGAGGTGATTTGCCGATATCCAAGCTGAGATCTCTGCCAGGCACACAGAGATGTGTGTCGTAACCTGGGTGTCAGAAGAAAAGTAGTTGCGTGTCATCCACATAGCAATGATAGGAAAGACCATGTGAAGATACCTAGGTTTACCTCCAATGTACTCTCTTCCTACCATACCTTTTGTCTGTACATTATGCCTTGAATCTATGCTATCGTGCCCAGAAACCTGCTCCTTTTACACTCTGTTCCGAACGTGCTAGACGGCCAGTTCTTATAGCCTTTAGCTGTACCCTTATCTTACTTCTCCTCTGTTCCTCTGGTGATGTAGCGGTTAATCCAGGACCTGCAGTGCCTAGCTCCACTCCTACTCCCAAGGTGGTCTCATTTGTTGACTTCTGTAACCATAAAAGCCTTGGTTTCATGCATGTTAACATTAGAAGCCTACTCCCTAAGTTTGCTTTAGCACATTCTGCCAACCCGGATGTCTTAGTCGTGTCTGAATCCTGGCTTAGGAAAACCACCCAAAACCCTGAAATTTCCATCCCTAACTATAATATTTTCCGCCAAGATAGAACTGCCAAAGGGGGCGGTGTTGCAATCTACTGCAGAGAGATAACTCTGTAGGCTATCTTACTATCCAGGTCTGTACCAAAACAATTCGAGCTTCTACTTCTAAAAATCCACCTTTCCATAAACAAGTCTTTCACTGTTTCCGCTTGCTATAGACCATCCTCTGCCCCCAGCTGTGCCCTGGACACCATATGTGAATTGATTTCACCCCCATCTATCTTCTGAGCTCATGCTGCTAGGTGACCTAAACTGGGACATGTTTAACACCCCGGCCATCCTACAATCTGAGCTTGATGCCCTCAATCTAGCACAAATGATCAATGAACCTACCAGGTACAACCCCAAATCCGTAAACACGGGCACCCTCATAGATATCATCATAACTAATTTGCCCTCCAAATACACCTCTGCTGTTTTCACTCAAGATCTCACTACCTCAATTCCTGCATCCGTAATGGGTCTACGGTCAAATGACCTCCCCTCATCACTGTCAAACGCTCCCTAAAACACTTCAGCGAACAGACCTTTCTAATCGACTTGGCTGAGGTATCCTGGAATGACATTGACCTCATCCCGTCAGTAGAGGATGCCTGGTTATTCTTTAAAAGTGCCTTCCTCACCATCTTAAATAAGCATGCTCCGTTCAAAAAATGTAGAACTAGGAATAGATATAGCCCTTGGTTCACTCCAGACCTGTCTGCCCTTAACCAGCACAAAAACATCCTGTGGCGTTCTGCATTAGCATCGAATAGCCCCCGTGATATGCAACTTTTCTGGGAAGTTAGGAACCAATATACACAGGGAGTTAGGAAAGCTAAGTATAGCTTTTCAAACAGAAATTTGTATCCTATAGTACAAACTCCAAAAAAGTTCTGGGACACTGTAAATTCCATGGAGAACAAGAGCACCTCCTCCCAGATGCCCACTGCATTGAAGCTAGGAAACACTGTCACTACCGATAAATCCACAATAATTGAATTTCAATAAGCATTTTTCTACAGCTGGCCATGCTTTCCACCTGGCTACTTCTACCCCTTAGTCAACAGCCCTGCGTTCCCCACAGCAACTCGCCCAAACCTCCCCACAGTATGTCAAATTGGAGGGCCTGTTGTCCGGACCTCTGGCAGTGTCTATGGGGGTGCCACAGGGTTCAATTCTCGGCCGACTCTCTTCTCTGTATACATTAATTATGTCGCTCTCGCTGCTGGGGATTTTTTGATCCACCTCTATGCAGACGACACCTCTTGCCCTTCGTTGGACACTGTGTTAACTAACCTCCAGATGATCTTCAATGCCATACAACTCTCCTTCCGTGGCCTCCAACTGCTCTTAAATGCAAGTAAATGTAAATGCATGCTCTTCAACTGGTCGCTGCCCGCACCTGCCCGCCCGTCCAGCATCACTACTCTGGACAGTTCTGACTTAGAATATGTGGACAACTACAAATACCTAGGTGTCTGGTTAGACTGTAAACTCCCCTTCCAGACTCACATAAAGCATCTCCAATCCAAAATTAAATCTAGAATCGGCTTCCTATTTCGCAACAAAGCATCCTTCACTCATGCTGCCAAACATACCCTCGCAAAACTGACCATCCTACCGATCCTCAACTTCAGCAATGTCATTAACAAAATAGCCTCAAACTCTACTAATCTGATTGGATGCAGTCTATCACAGTGCCATCCGTTTTGTCACCAAAGCCCCATATACTACCCACCACTGCGACCTGTATGATTTCGTTGGCTGGCCCTCGCTTCATACTCCTCGCCAAATCCACTGGCTCCAGGTCATCTACAAGTCTCTGCTAGGTAAAGCCCCGCCTTATCTCAGCTCTCTGGTCACAATAGCAGCACCCACCCGTAGCATGCGCTCAAGCAGGTATATCTCACTGGTCACCCCCAACGCCAATTCTTCCTTTGGCCGCCTCTCCTTCCAGTTCTCTGATGCCAATGACTGGAACGAACTGCGGAAATCTCTGAAGCTGAGACTCATACCTCCCTCAATAGCTTTAAGCACCAGCTGCCAGAGCAACTCAAAGATCACTGCACCTGTAAATATATCATCTGTAAATAGCCCATCCAATGTACCTCATCCCCATACTTTTTATTTATTTATTTATCTTACTCCTTTGCACCCCAGTATCTCAACTTGCACATTAATCTTCTGCACATCTACCATTTCAGTGTTTAATTGCTTATATTGTAAATACTTTTCCACCATGGCCTATTTATTGCCTTACCTCCCTTATCCTACCTCATTTACACATGCTGTATATTTTCATACCTTTTATTGATTGTATGTTTTGTTTATTCCATGTGTAACTCTGTGTTGTTGTATGTGTCAAACTGATTTGCTTTATCTTGGCCAGGTTGGTGTTGTAAATGAGAACTTGTTCTCAACTAGGCTACCTGGTTAAATAAAGGTGAAATAAAAAATAAAAATAAAACGATCCTGGGAGGCCCAGCCTTGAGGGTGGAGAGGAGGACCTGATGGTTAACTGTGCCGAATGCAGTGGATGAGAACAGAGGAAAGGGAGTCAGCCTTTGGCATTGTGGAGAGCCTCTGTTAGGGTCAAGAAGATTGTTCTGAGAGAAATAGCAAGAGTCGGTCAGCGACGGCACACAAGTTTTTGAAAGGAAAAAGGGATACTGGCCGGTAGTTTGTCAGAGGGGTCGAGTGTGGCCATTTTGAAGTTCTGAGAACGTAGCCAGTGGTCAGGGATGAGGGAAGTGTGGAGATCTCCAGGTCTCCAGAGATGGTCTTGAAGAAGGGAGGAGGGGACTAGTCGCAGGTTTTCATCTAGAGAGAGAGGGGAGAAAGAGGTCGCTGCGTAGGCTGAGTGGAACCAGTGGGCTGCGTAGGCTGAGTGGAACCAGTAGGCTGAGTGGAACCAGTAGGCTGAGTGGAACCAGTAGGCTGAGTGGAACCAGTAGGCTGCGTAGGCTGAGTGGAACCAGTAGGCTGCGTAGGCTGAGTGGAACCAGTGGGCTGCGTAGGCTGAGTGGAACCAGTGGGCTGCGTAGGCTGAGTGGAACCAGTGGGCTGAGTGGAACCAGTGGGCTGAGTGGAACCAGTGGGCTGAGTGGAACCCAGTGGGCTGCGTAGGCTGAGTGGAACCCAGTGGGCTGCGTAGGCTGAGTGGAACCCAGTGGGCTGCGTAGGCTGAGTGGAACCCAGTGGGCTGAGTGGAACCAGTAGGCTGAGTGGAACCAGTAGGCTGAGTGGAACCAGTAGGCTGAGTGGAACCAGTGGGCTGCGTAGGCTGAGTGGAACCCAGTGGGCTGCGTAGGCTGAGTGGAACCCAGTGGGCTGCGTAGGCTGAGTGGAACCCAGTGGGCTGCGTAGGCTGAGTGGAACCCAGTGGGCTGCGTAGGCTGAGTGGAACCCAGTGGGCTGCGTAGGCTGAGTGGAACCCAGTGGGCTGCGTAGGCTGAGTGGAACCCAGTGGGCTGCGTAGGCTGAGTGGAACCCAGTGGGCTGCGTAGGCTGAGTGGAACCCAGTGGGCTGCGTAGGCTGAGTGGAACCCAGTGGGCTGCGTAGGCTGAGTGGAACCCAGTGGGCTGCGTAGGCTGAGTGGAACCCAGTGGGCTGCGTAGGCTGAGTGGAACCCAGTGGGTTGAGTGGAACCCAGTGGGCTGCGTAGGCTGAGTGGAACCCAGTGGGCTGCGTAGGCTGAGTGGAACCAGTGGGCTGAGTGGAACCAGTGGGCTCCGTAGGCTGAGTGGAACCAGTGGGCTCCGTAGGCTGAGTGAATGAGGAGCGGATGTTGTCAACCCCGCTTTTCTCTCCCTTTATCATTCTGTTGCTCCTCTTCCTTCTTTCACACTCCCTCTCTCAACCTACTCCCTCTCTCAACCTACTCCCTCTCTCTTCAGCTGAGCTCTGTTCATCTGTTGCCACTCAGAATAATGTGGAAAAAGACCCTGATTCTATTATCTCTGGTTCAGCCTGTCTCTTTGGTCCTGTCGCTCTTCCCGTCTTCCTACCTTGGCCATCACCCTAGAGCACAAGAAATGGTTACGACGGTGGAACAAACCTTTTTTGACTGTCTAAGCGCTAAAGTGGAATGGCATGGCACTGGCCATTCCTGGATTTGGAGTTCAAACTTGGTTTTTCTCTCAAGAATAGTTTTTTTTGTGTTTTGATTTATAGTTGGATTCTTTTCACTGGAATGCCTTTTGGGTGATATGTGGTGTGCTACCATGAACCCTTCCACATACAATCCTAGGAAACCCTTCTGTGGGGCCTATTTTTATTGTTTTGGTGGTATTATTACCACGTCACCACAGTGTGGCCACTACCCATAAGGTTATTGTACTGCATGTGAGACTAGCCAGTATTTATAAAGGACTATGGTAGATCTATTTCAGTAAAAAAATAAATGTCCTCTCACTGTCACTTGCGTTTTGTTTTCAGCAAACTTAAACAGGTGTAAATATTTGTATGAACATAACAAGATTCAACAATTGAGACAAACTGAACATGTTCCACAGACATGTGACTAACATAAATGGAATCATGTGTCCTTGATTAAAGGGGGGGAGGTCAAAATTAAAAGTAAGTCAGTATCTGGTGTGGCCACCAGCTGCATTAAGTACTGCACCAGATTTGCCAGTACTTGCTGTGAAATGTTACCCCACTCTTCCACCAAGGTACCTGCAAGTTCCCGGACATTTCTAGGGGGAATGGCCCTAGCCCTCACCCGCTGATCCAACAGGTCCCAGACGTGCTCAATGGGATTGAGATCTGGGCTCTTCGCTGGCCATGGCAGAACACTGACATTCCTGTCTTGCAGGAAATCACGCACAGAACGAGCAGTATGGCTGGTGGCATTGTCATGCTGGAGGGTCAGGATGAGCCTGCAGGAAGGGTACCACACGAGGGAGGAGGATGTCTTCCCTGTAATGCACAGCGTCGAGATTGCCTGCATTAACAAGCTCAGTCCGATGATGCTGTGACACACCGCCCCAGACCATGACGGACCCTCCACCTCCAAATTGATCCCGCTCCAGAGTACAGGCCTCGGTGTAACGCTCATTCCTTCAACGATAAACGGGAATCCAACCATCACCCCTGGTGAGACAAAACCGCGACTCGTCAGTGAAGAGTACTTTTTGACATCCTGTCTGGTTCAGCGACGGTGGATTTGTGCCCATAAGCAACATTGTTTCCGGTTATGTCTGGTGAGGACCTGCCTTACAACAGGCCTACAAGCCCTCAGTCCAGCCTCTCTCAGCCTATTGCAGACAGTCTGAGCGCTGATGGAGGGATTGTGCGTTCCTTGTGTAACTCAGGCAGTTTTTGTTGTCATCCTGTAGCTGTCCCGCAGGTGTGATGTTCAGATGTACCGATCCTGTGCTGGTGTTTTTACATGTGGTCTGCCACTGAGGATGATCAGCTGTCCGTCCTGTCTGTCTCTAGCGCTGTCTTGGGCGTCTCACAGTACAGACATTGCAATTTATTGCCGTGGCCACATCTGCAGTCCTCATGCCTCCTTGCAGCATGCCTAAGGCATGTTCACACAGATGGGCATCTTTCTTTTGGTGTTTTTCAGAGTCAGTAGAAAGGCCTCTTTCGTCTCCTAGGTTTTCATAACTGTGACCTTAATTGCCTACCGTCTGTCTGTAAGCTGTTAGTGACTTAACGACCGTTCCATAGTTGCATGTTCATTCATTGTGCTTCTACACCTGCATTGCTTGCTTTTGGGGGTTTTAGGCTGGGTTTCTGTACAGACCTTTGAGATATCAGCTGATGTAAGAAGGGCTATAAATAGATTTGATTTGTTTATGGTTCATTGAAAAGCATGGGAAACAGTGTTTAAACCCTTTACAATGAAGATCTGTGACGTTATTAGGATTTTTACGAATTGTCTTTGAAAGACAGGGTCCTGAAAAGTGACATTCTTTTTTTGCTGAGTTTATACACAGTGCATTCAAAGTATTCAGACTCCTTGACCTTTTCCACATTTTCTACATTACAGCTTTATCCTAAAATGGATTACATTTTTTGTTTTCCTCATCAATCTGCACACAATACCCTATCAGGACAGAGTGAAAACATGTTTTTTGAAATTGTGGTACATTTATTTAAAACTAAAACAAAAATTACATAAGTATTCAGACCCTTTGCTATCGAAATTGTGCTCCGGTGCATACTGTTTCCATTGATCATCCTTGAGAAGTTTCTACAACTTGATTGGAGTTCACCTGTGGTAAATTTAACTTGATTGGACATGCTTTGGAAAGGTACACACACCTGTCTATTGAAGGTCCCACAGTTGACAGTGCATGTCAGAGCAAAAACAAAGCCATGAGGTCGAAGGAATTGTCCGTAGAGTTCCGTGACAGGATTGTGTCGAGGGCGCATATGGGGAAGGGTACCAAAACATTTCTGCAACAGGACAATGACCCTAAGCACACAGCCAAACAATGCAGGAGTGGCTTCGGGACAAGTCTTTGAATATCCTTGAATGGCCCAGCCAGAGCCCAGACTTGAACCCGATCGAACATCTCTGGAGAGAGCTGAAAATAGCTGTGCAGCGACATTCCCCATCTTAACTGACAGCGCTTGAGAGGATCTGCAGAGAAGAATGGGAGAAATTCCCCAAATACAGGTGTGCCAAGCTTGTAGCGTCATACCCAAGTGGCACAGTGGTCTAAGAGGTGTCAATACAGACCCTGGTTCGATCCCGGGCTGTATCACAACCGGCTGTGATCAGGAGTCCCATAGTGCAGCGCACAATTGGCGCAGCGTCGTCCTGGTTAGGGTTTGGCCGGTGTTGGTCGTCATTGTAAATAATAATTTGTTCTAAACTGACTTGCCTAGTTAAAATAAACAAAAAATACTTGATGCTGTAATCGTTGCCAAAGGTGCTTCATCAAAGTACTGAGTAAAGGGTCTGAATAATTATATAAATGTGGTATTTCATTTGTTTAGTTTTTTTGCAATAATTTCCAAAAGCCAGTTTTTGCTTTGTCATTATGGGGTGTGTGTGCAGATAGAGGGGGGAAAAAAGCTATTTCATCCATTTTAGAATAAATCTGTAATGTGGATAAAGTCAAGGGATCTGAATAGTTTCAGAATGCTCTGTGTACAGTATAGGGGTAGGTTTCCATATTATTGTTGATGTATGTTATTGTACTCTCATTCAATGCATGTACAGCAACCGTGCAGTTTGGTTTTAATGTAAAAGAGCTCAGACTGACTGACAGCGTTGGAAAGTTAACCTGCAAGGAAGGACAAGACAGACTGAGACTGAGAGAGACCGACAGACTGACTATCGGAAGGACACTAAAGTATTGCTTACTAGAGCACAGTGTCCCTGGCAATAGTCACCTGGAGCCTGTTCGTGCCTTTGTTTGAGACACGCACACAGGAAGAGGGAGAGAATGTGTGTGTGTGTGTGCATTGTGTTACATTCAAGACAGCTTGGTGTTATTTTTATACGTTTGTTCCCGGTGTTCTCTGTCTGAGCATTATCGGGAGCAGGGACAGTTTGGGACTTCTTTATAGCTAGTCTGGAGCCAGCGACTGGTTTGAAGACACTCCTAGCATTGTGCTTTGACAGTGACATTAGAATACCTCTTCATCAGTCTTGCTTTGAAAGAGGATAGCTCAACTTCCCTGTTCCTGCCTTACCTATTTCTACCTAAGAATAGTAGGCTATCAGTCTCTGTTTCTCCTCGATTTCTCCTGGTAAAATGGGAAGGACAAATAGATAAACTTTTGGACATAGGTGCTTAATCACCTTGAGGCAACCGTCATATTTCTTTCACTTACCTTTATTTTCTAGATTAGTGAATATGATTTAAGGAGGGGAGACTATTGAGGAACTATCACCGTGCAGCCCTTGTCTTGAGCCTCCTCATGGCTCTATCGCTCATCATATTTCCTCTTTTGTCGTCATAGTTTCCACATTTGCTCATAGAGGGGTACTTCCTCAATGTTCGTTTTTGTTAAATGAGCTGATTGTCAGAGGACAGAGCTGAACCTGTTTCAACCCTCGACGCGCTGCTGTGAAGACTCAACCGCGATCACAACGAAACGGAAGGGTCATAGCAGCCACTTAGTCAGTGGGCGTCTGCTTGATGCTCATTTGACAGTCAGGGAATGGGGCGTGGCCTAAAACGTGGGAAATAGGGACAGACTATGTACAGTCTCAGTGAGCATAGCCTTGCTATTGAGAGGCTGCCGTAGGCAGACCTGGCTCTCGAGAAGACCGGCTATGTGCACACTGCCCACAAAATACATGCAGTATGTGTAGCCAGTGTTTGCTATATATATATATATATATATAGCAGGAGGAGAAGATGAGTCCAACAGCTTCATGCCAAAATAAACCACACAGAGTACACACATTACACTAGTCCGGTGTGGGTCCCAGTGCTGTGTGATCAAATCATATCAAATGTTACTTGTCACATGCGCCGAATTAGAGGTTGGCCGATGAATTAGGACCGATTTCAAGTTTTCATAACAATCGGAGATCGGTATTTTTGGGCGCCGACTTTTTACTTATTTAAAAAAAAAAATCTTTATACCTTTTTCATCTTTATTTAACTAGGTAAGTCAGTTAAGAACGCATTCTTATTTTCAATGACGGCCTAGGAACGGTGGGCAGAACGACAGATTTTTACCTTGTCAGCTCGGGGGATCCAATCTTGCAACCTTAGAGTTAACTAGTCCAACACAATAATGACCTGTTTCTCTCTCATTGCACTCCACAAGGAGACTGACTGCCTGTTACGCGAATGCAGTAAGCCAAGCTAAGTTGCTAGCTAGCATTAAACTTATATTATAAAAAACAATCATAATCACAAGTTAACTACACATGGTTGAGGATATTACTTGATATTATCTAGCGTGTCCTGCGTTGCATATAATCTGACTGAGCATACAAGTATCTAAGTATCTGACTGAGCGGTGGTAGGCAGAAGAAGGCGCGTAAACATTCATTCAAACAGCACTTTCGCGTGTTTTTCCGGCAGCTCTTCGTTGTGCGTCAAGCATTGCGCTGTTTATGACTTCAAGCCTATCAACTCCCGAGATGAGGCTGGTGTAACCGAAGTGAAATGGCTGGCTAGTTAGCGCGCGCTAATACCGTTTCAAACGTCACTCGCTCTGAGCCTTGGGGTGGTTGTTTCCCTTGCTCTGCATGGGTAACGCTGCTTCGAGGGTGGCTGTTGTCGTTGTGTTCCTGGGTCGAGCCCAGGGAGGAGCAAGGAGAGGGACGGAAGCTATACTGTTACACTGGCAATACTAAAGTGCCTATAAGAACATCCAATAGTCAAAGGTTAATGAAATGCAAATGGTATAGAGGGAAATAGTCCTATAATTCCTATAACTACTACAACGTCTTACCTGGGAATATTGAAGACTCAAGTTAAAAGGAACCACCAGCTTTCATATGTTCTCATGTTCTGAGAAAGGAACTTAAACGTTAGCTTTCTTACATAGCACATATTGCACTTTTACTTTCTTCACAAACACTTTGTTTTTGCATTATTTAAACCAAATTGAACATGTTTATTTATTTGAGGCTAAATTATTTTATTGATGTATTATATTAAGTTAAAATAAGTGTTCATTCAGTTGTTGTAATTGTCATTATTACAAATACATTTTTAATCGTCTGATTAATCAGTATCTGCTTTTTTGGTCCTCCAATTATCGGTATCGGCGTTGAAAAATCATAATCGGTCGACATCTACGACAAATACAGCAGGTGTAGTAGACCTTAGTGAAATGCTTAATTACACGCCCTTAACCAACAATGCAGTTTTAAGAAAATACCTAGAAGGGAAAAATAATAAAAAGTAAAATAAGAATAACAAATAATTAAAGAGCAACAGTAAATAACAATAGCGGGGCTGTATACAGGGGGGGTAGCAGTGCAGAGTCAATGTGCGGTGGCACCGGTGTCGAGGTAATTGGGGTGCTATGTACATGTAGGTCGAGTTATTAAAGTGACTATGCATAGATAATAACAGGGTAGCAGTAGCGTTCTGGGGGGGGGGGGGGGGGGTAATGCAAATAGTCTGGGTAGCCATCTGATTAGCCGTTCAGGAGTCTTATGGCTTGGAGGTAGAAGCTATTTAGGAGCCTCTTGGACCTAGACTTGGCGCTCTGGTGCCATGCGGTAGCAGAGAGAACAGTCTATGACTAGGGTGGCTGGAGTCTTTGACAATTTTTAGGGCCTTACTCTGACACCGCCTGGTATAGAGGTTCTGGATGGCAGGATGCTTGGCCCCGGTGATGTACTGGGCCGCACGCACTACCCTTTGTAGGTTTTATCATGCCCTCTTCACGACTGTCTTGGTGTTATTGGACCTTGTTAGTTTGTTGGTGATGTGGATGCCAAGGAACTTGAAGCTCTCAAACTGCTCAACTACAGCCCCGTCAATGAGAATGGGGGGGGCATGCTCGGTCCTCCTTTTCCTGTAGTCCACAATCCTCTCCTTTGTCTTGATCATGTTGAGGGAGAGATTTGTTGTTCTTGCACCACACAGTCACGTCTCTGACCCTCCTATAGGCTGTCTCATCGTTGTCGGTGATCAGGCCTACCACTGTTGTCATCAGCAAACGTAATGGTGTTGGAGTTGTGCCTGGCCATGCAGTCATGAGTGATCAGGGAGTACAGGAGGGGGCTAAGCACGCACCCCTGAGTGGCCCCTGTGTTGAGGATCAGTGTGGTAGATATGTTACCTACCCTTAGCACCTGGGGGGCGGCCCGTCAGGAAGTCCAGGATCCAGTTGCAGAGGGAGGTGTTTAGTCCCAGGGTCCTTTGCTAAGCGGTGAGCTTTGAGGGCAATATGGTGTTGAACGCTGAACTGTAGTCAATGAACAGCATTCTTACATAGGCGTTCCTTTTGTCCAGGTGGGAAAGGGTGGTGTGGAGTGCAATGAGATTGCATTATCTGTGGATCTGTTGGGGCGGTATTGCATATTGGAGTGGGTCTAGAGTTTCTGAGATAATGGTGTTGATGTGAGCCATGACCAGCCTTTCAAAGCACTTCATGGCTACAGACATGAGTGCTACGGGTTGGTAGTCATTTAGGCAGGTCACCTAGCATTCCTGGGCACAGGGACTATGGTGGTCTGCTTGAAACATGTTGGCATTACAGACTCAGACAGAGGTTGAAAATAAAATGTTCCCTTAAGGTATGTAAGTGAAGACACTTGCCAGTTGGTCAGCACATGCTCGGAGTACACGTCCTGGTAATTCGTCTGGCTCTGCGGCCTTGTGAATGTTGACCTGTTTAAAGGTCTTACTCACATCAGCTGTGGAGAGCGTGATCTCTCATGCATGTTTCAGTGTTACTTTCCTCAAAGCTAGCATAGAAGTTATTTAGCTAGTCTGGTAGGCTCGTGCCACTGGGCAACTCTCGGCTGTGCTTCCCTTTTGTATGTACAGTCACTATGGGGACGACGAGCTTTGTATGCGTCTCTGTGGCGTAAAGGTGCCCCCCCCTCTGGTTGCACGTTTAACATGCTGAGATAAATTAGGTAAAAGTGATTTAAGATTCCCTGCATTAAAGTCCCCGGCCACTAGGAGCGCCGCCTCCAAGTGTTTTCCTGTTTGCGTATGGCGGTATGCAGCTCATTGAGTGTGTTTTCCTGTTTGCGTATTGCGGTATACAGCTCATTGAGTGTGGTTTTAGTGCCAGCATCGGTCTGTGGTGGTATGTAGACGGCAACAAAAAATACAGATGAAATCTCTCTAGGTAGATAAACTGTGGACCACACTATCATGAGATACTCTCCCTCAGGCTAGCAAAACCTTGAGAATTCATTAGATATTGTGCACCAGCTGTTGTTTACAAACATGCATAGGCCCCCGCCCATGTCTTACCAGAGGCTGCTGTTTTGTCCTGCCAATAGTGTATAACCCGCCAGCTGTATGTTCTTAATGTCGTCGTTCAGCCACGACTCAGTGAAACATAAGATACTACAGTTTTTAATGTCCAGTTGGTAGGATATACGTGCTCGTCCCCTTTATTTTCCAGTGGAACATTCGCTAGCTGGACGGAAGGCAAGGGCAGATTAGCCACTCGTCACCTGATCCTTGCAAGGCAACCTGATCTTTTCCCACTAAATGCGTGTTTCCTTCTCCAGTGAATCGCAAGGATCTGGGCCTGGTCAGGTGTCTGTAGTATATCTCTCTGGGCCTGGTCAGGTGTCTGTAGTATATCTCTCTGGGCCTGGTCAGGTGTCTGTAGTATATCTCTCGCGTCCGACTCATTGAAGAACTCCTCGTCCAGTTTGAGATGAGTAATTGCAGTTCTGATGTCCAGAAGCTATTTTTCGGTCATAAGAGACGATAGCAGCAACATTATGTAAAACAACAAGTTACGAACAACGCAAAAAAAACAAAAAAGCCAATAAGACTGCAGCCCTCCCGTCCGGCGCCATCGTAACTCATCTCTGTGGCCCTTGTGTTTTGCTGGGCTGTAGTGGCCTGTTTGGCTTTTGTGGCCTAACTGTTTTTTCTGCAGGGGGAATGCAACGGGTCTGATGAGGTGAGAGGGGTGGGGGCAGGGTTGACACAAGGCCAGTGTTTGTGTGGGGTGGGGCACGGGACTGCCTTCACTGACACTCTGAAAGACACACACACACACACACACACAGATGATTGAGCTGACGGGGGACAGAGGACTATTGTAGAGACCCAGGTCAGCTCGCCCGCCACAGGCAAACATAACTCCCATCTCTCTCTTCCCTTCTCTCTCTCTCTCTGTTCTCGCTTTCTTTCCCTCTCTATCCTCGCTCTCTTCCCCTCTCTGTTCTCTTCTTCCTCTCTCTCTCCTTCTATTGCCAGCACCATATATCCCCATTTAACCCTCTTGTTCTCTCCCTCCATCCATAAACAACTTTCTCTCCTCTTCCCTATATCTCTGATCCCCTGTGTTGCAACTTTTAATCCTGAAATAATATTGCTTAATAAAAGTATACTTCTTCTGTTACTCTACACTCCTTTTGCCCTTTCCTCCTCTTTTTCTATTTTCCTCTTGCTATCACTCTTCCTCCACTCGTTCCCTCCCTCTCTCTCCCTCTCATTCCCTGAGGGAGGTGTGAAAATTCTAAAACTCTCAGTAATGGAGAGCTCCTTGTTAGAAGAGCTGCTTGTTATTGTGACCTTTGCTGTGAGTGTGTGTGTGCAGTCTTTTCCCTATATCCATTTAGCAGTGGTGGGCCACTGCTGCTACATTGTTACCGCCACTACCAAAAATATGATTGCTAGTTACTGCTAGTTCTCAAATCTCTTTTTCAATCACCAAAATCTACATTTATTTATGTTTGAGTCACTCAGAATAAGAACACGGCAGAAGCTATGTCAAAGTCTGTAGAATTACATTCAATTATCTTTAAAACTGCACATTTTCTCTCAGCACCATTGCAAAATGTGTAGAATTTTAAGGAAATTAGCTTTAAAACATTTTTTTTTCTCAGCCCAGTGACAAAATATGTGGAGTTAGCAAAAAATAAAATGATAAGAATTAAAGAAACTTAAACCACATTGTGGACCACTCAAATTGGGTTTTCAGATACAAAACAACGTAGTCAAACATGTTACAGGCATCATCTATAATGCATTACATCATCTATACACATGTGTGCATAAACAAAAACACAAAGTACACTGGATTAAAGGACAATTGGGCACTTCTCCTCCAACCGAGATCTTTCTTTATAAGGTGGCAGGCTGTGTTATGTGCAACTATGAATATTTCATTATATTTACACAGTGAATTTGTTAATTAGCATAACAATAGCTTTTTTCCCATTAAATCTCCTATGATCATAATGTAGGTGTAGCTTTAACACCATTGGCCTATTTCTATCGCATGTGTTGATTATCCAAGGTGACTTCCAGCAGCCCCTGTGTCATCCTGCCAGGGTTTAATATTCTCTGTGTTTCTGTGTTATACTTCGCAGTATGTTTGCCAGTAGCCATGTTAAAAGCCATGTTGGGGTCACGAGGTCATAATTATGACACAAGCGTTGGAGGGGTGTGACCTCAGGTTGAACACAACTAACACTGCAGCTTACTGCATCCACACAGAGATAAATGTTTTGGCATCTCTCAAGCTTCTTTCTTGCTGTTTCCTCTCTCCTCATTCCCTCCCCATCTCGTTGTTACTCTCTCTCTCTCTCTCTCCATTCGTTATGTTTGGCAGGAGTGAGTTCTCTGCCTCCACCCAAATGTTCTCCCAGAGGCCTCAGGTTCATGTCAAGTGCAGCCACGCTGCACACTGAGTGGATTCCAAAGACTACATGATATAAGAACAATTTCTGGCTGTGGAGAGCTCGTGTGTCTGGCTGTGGAGAGCTCGTGTGTCTGGCTGTGGAGAGCTCGTGTGTCTGGCTGTGGAGAGCTCGTGTGTCTGGCTGTGGAGAGCTTGTGTGTCTGGCTGTGGAGAGCTCGTGTGTCTGGCTGTGGAGAGCTCGTGTGTCTGGCTGTGGAGAGCTCGTGTGTCTGGCTGTGGAGAGCTCGTGTGTCTGGCTGTGGAGAGCTCGTGTGTCTGGCTGTGGAGAGCTCGTGTGTCTGGCTGTGGAGAGCTCGTGTGTCTGGCTGTGGCGCGTTCACGTCTGGCTGTGGAGCGCGTGTATTGTGTGTCTGGATAGAGCGTTCACTACTGTATCTGTATCTCCTAGCCGTCTGTGAATGGTCCTTGTTTATGAGTAGGTGTATGTGTTCACATACCACGAAGGAGGGGGGATGCCAGACTTGTGTCTCAGAGGGGATATGACACACTGGCACAATCCACCTCCAATCTCCCTGCTGTAGTGATGCTGCATCACACAACTGTCATTACACACACAAGCTTAGCAGTGTTGTCGGAACAGTTTCAAAGAGTGGGAGATGATTAGTAGAGTGATGTTCAGTATTCAGGCGTGTGTTGAGCATGTGATATGTTAACTTTAGGCTGTCCTGCTCCTTTCAAAGGTTTATCCTTCCCTCTACTCCCTACCCCTTCCAATCAGAACCTGCATCGCCATCCCCAATCTCAGTAGTACTATTATACACACAGTCACCCTGCAGCCATAAGTGGGGGGGAGTTTAGAACAGGCCTTTATGACGTCACAATGGATGATTTATTATGTCACGATGATTTGTGATGTCTGCCTGGCCATAACTCTTGGCCACATCAGTACCCTCTGATACAGGGGTGAGAGAGAGGGACATAGCAGAGAGGAGGTATAGGGGGGTTGTAGAGAGAGTGCTAAATCCAATATCCTGGGCCATTTCCCCTAAATTGGACAAATACAAGAGATGACACTGATGTTTACCACAGAGACCGGAACAGAGGGAAAACCGCAGTGTGTGTGTTTTTGAGTAAATACATTCAAAGCCTTGCACACACACTGATTTTATCTCCACCATATACCATACACATCCTCAATAATAGGCCTACTGTTTCCATTTGATTGTTGACCACTGATTTAGCTACAGTAGGTCTACATGTGAACTACAGTAAAGGGTATTTATCCTCTTCAGTTTTTTTCTATCATTTCCTGTTATCATATCCTGTCTGAAGTCTACAGCCACACTAAATCCACAAATAGGACCGTCTAGTGATTTTCTACATTTTCTGTCATGTTTGAGCAGCAGTGAGGGTGGGACTTTCACATACACACACCTTTCACAACCCTCATACACACACGCACACCTGTGAGGTCAGGCCTCACTGAGTCAGAACCACAGGTTTACACATATACCAGTGCTACATCAGAATGTGTTCTAGTCACCTACAAGTGCTACCACTGTGTACCACAACACTTCCACAACTCATCCCCCTACTGACCACACCTATTCCCCCCCACTCAGTGCCCTGCTGACAACACACACACTCTATTTCCCCCCACACAGACACACCATTTACCTCCCCACTCACAAGGGGAGTTAACATGTTCAGAGCGGGAAGGGGTATGACATAGCAACATGTGGGCTGATGTGGACCAGTGTGACTGGATGTGGTCAGGACAGTCCCTAAGCCCCCTTCCCCTCTTGAACACCCCCTCAGCTAGAGGAAACGCTGACTGAGGCTGCACTAGTATAGAGTTTGTGAGTGAGAATGTTCCCTCATTTACACCAGTACTGTATTGGAGCGGGGGGGTGTAGATCCTCTTTCTTAACTTACTGTAATAGTTTTGTGTCACAGGGGCCTCATACCTACACACACACACACACACTCTGCCCCACTGTAGACTAGAGTACTAAAGTGAGACTCTGCGACAGTTTACGAAGAACATAAGGACATACGTGTTAATAATCATAAAGTAATAGTCACAAAGTCGTTGGAGACCTTTTCAATAGAACAGTGTTACCTTGACAACAGTCCTTTCTTTCCACACTGACCATGATGGAATTATTTAATTAAGTGTGACAGTGTAATACGTGGGTCATTTGCTAAGGGTAATTAATATGGACTAGAATGTCCTAGTTCTGCAGTGACTCCTCTGCTTTCACAGACACCCTACACATTCTCCCATACCCTTTACACTGTCATAATGAAATCACACCTGTATGTCTCACACACAATCATTAACTCACGATCCCAGGGAAATCTCATCAGGTTAACTCGACCTGTGAGATTTGCATTTAGCTATGTTCATTTAGCTACAGTTGAAGTCGGAAGTTTAAAGTCATTAAAACTAGTTTCTCAACCACTCCACAAATTTCTTGTTAACAAACTATAGTTATGGCAAGTCGGATAGGACATCTACTTTGTGCATGACACAAGTCATTTTTTCCAACAATTGTTTACAGACAGATTATTTCACTTATAATTCACTATCAGAATCCCAGTGGGTCAGAAGTTTACATACACTAAGTTGACTGTGTCTTTTAAACAGCTTGGAAAATTCCAGAAAATGTTGTCATGACTTTAGAAGCTTCTGATAGGATAATTAACATCATTTGAGTCAATTGGAGGTGCACCTGTGGATGTATTTTAAAGCCTACCTTCAAACTCAGTGCCTCTTTGCTTAACATCATGGGAAAATCAAAAGAAATCAGCCAAGACCTCAGAAAAACTATTGTAGACCTCCACAAGTCTGGTTCATCCTTGGGAGCAATTTCCAAATGCCTGAAGGTACCACGTTCATCTGTACAAACAATAGTACGCAAGTATAAACACCATTGGACCACGCAACCGTCATACCACTCAGGAAGGAGACGCGTTCTGTCTCCTAGAGATGAACGTACTTTGATGCGAAAAGTGCATCTCAATCCCAGAACAGCAAATGACCTTGTGAAAATGCTGGAGGAAGCCGGTACAAAAGTATCTATATCTACAGTAAAACGAGTCCTATAGCGACATAACCTGAAATGCCGCTCAGCAAGGAAGAAGCCACTCCTTCAAAATCACAATAAAAAAGCCAGTCTGTTTGCAACTACACATGGGGACAAAGATTCAACTTTTTGGAGAAATGTACTCTGGTCTGATGAAACAAAAATAGAACTGTTTGGCCATAATGACCATTGTTATGTTTGGAGGAAAAAGGGGGAGGCTTGCAAACCTTCCAAGTCGAAGAACACCAACCGTGAAGCACGTGGGTGGAAGCATCAAGTTCTGTGGGTGCTTTGCTGCAGGAGGGACTGGTGCACTTCACAAAATAGATGGCTTCACGAGGGAGGAAAATTATGTGGATATATTGAAGCAACATCTCAAGACATCAGTCAGGAAGTTAAAGCCTGGTCACAAATGGGTCTTCCAAATGGACAATGACCCCAAGCATACTTTCAAAGTTGTGGCAAAATGGCTTAAAGACAACAAAGTCAAATGTATTGGAGTGGCCATCACAAAGCCCTGACTCAATCCCATAGAAAATGTGTGGGCAGAACTGAAAAGGCGTGTGCGAGCAAGGAGACCGACCCAATTCTACCAAATACTAATTGAGTGTATGGTAACTTCTGACCCACTGGGAATGTGATGAAAGAAATAAAAGCTGAAATATATCATTCTCTATACTATTATTCTGACATTTCACATTCTTTAAATAAAGTGGTGATCCTAACTGACCTAAAACAGGGAATTTTTACTGGGATTAAATGTCAGGAATTGTGAAAAACTGAGTTTAAATGTATTTGGCTAAGGTGTATGTAAACTTCCGACTTCAACTCTATGTTCATTTACAGTGCCTTGCGAAAGTATTCGGCCCCCTTGAACTTTGCGACCTTTTGCCACATTTCAGGCTTCAAACATAAAGATATAAAACTGTATTTTTTTGTGAAGAATCAACAACAAGTGGGACACAATCATGAAGTGGAACGACATTTATTGGATATTTCAAACTTTTTTAACAAATCAAAAACTGAAAAATTGGGCGTGCAAAATTATTCAGCCCCTTTACTTTCAGTGCAGCAAACTCTCTCCAGAAGTTCAGTGAGGATCTCTGAATGATCCAATGTTGACCTAAATGACTAATGATGATAAATACAATCCACCTGTGTGTAATCAAGTCTCTGTATAAATGCACCTGCACTGTGATAGTCTCAGAGGTCCGTTAAAAGCGCAGAGAGCATCATGAAGAACAAGGAACACACCAGGCAGGTCCGAGATACTGTTGTGAAGAAGTTTAAAGCCGGATTTGGATACAAAAAGATTTCCCAAGCTTTAAACATCCCAAGGAGCACTGTGCAAGCGATAATATTGAAATGGAAGGAGTATCAGACCACTGCAAATCTACCAAGACCTGGCCGTCCCTCTAAACTTTCAGCTCATACAAGGAGAAGACTGATCAGAGATGCAGCCAAGAGGCCCATGATCACTCTGGATGAACTGCAGAGATCTACAGCTGAGGTGGGAGACTCTGTCCATAGGACAACAATCAGTCGTATATTGCACAAATCTGGCCTTTATGGAAGAGTGGCAAGAAGAAAGCCATTTCTTAAAGATATCCATAAAAAGTGTTGTTTAAAGTTTGCCACAAGCCACCTGGGAGACACACCAAACATGTGGAAGAAGGTGCTCTGGTCAGATGAAACCAAAATTGAACTTTTTGGCAACAATGCAAGACGTTACGTTTGGCGTAAAAGCAACACAGCTCATCACCCTGAACACACCATCCCCACTGTCAAACATGGTGGTGGCAGCATCATGGTTTGGGCCTGCTTTTCTTCAGCAGGGACAGGGAAGATGGTTAAAATTGATGGGAAGATGGATGGAGCCAAATACAGGACCATTCTGGAAGAAAACCTGATGGAGTCTGCAAAAGACCTGAGACTGGGACGGAGATTTGTCTTCCAACAAGACAATGATCCAAAACATAAAGCAAAATCTACAATGGAATGGTTCAAAAATTAACATATCCAGGTGTTAGAATGGCCAAGTCAAAGTCCAGACCTGAATCCAATCGAGAATCTGTGGAAAGAACTGAAAACTGCTGTTCACAAATGCTCTCCATCCAACCTCACTGAGCTCGAGCTGTTTTGCAAGGAGGAATGGGAAAAAATGTCAGTTTCTCGATGTGCAAAACTGATAGAGACATACCCCAAGCGACTTACAGCTGTAATCGCAGCAAAAGGTGGCGCTACAAAGTATTAACTTAAGGGGGCTGAATAATTTTGCACGCCCAATTTTCAGTTTTTGATTTGTTAAAAAAGTTTGAGATATCCAATAAATGTCGTTCCACTTCATGATTGTGTCCCACTTGTTGTTGATTCTTCACAAAAAAATACAGTTTTATATCTTTATGTTTGAAGCCTGAAATGTGGCAAAAGGTCGCAAAGTTCAAGGGGGTCGAATACTTTCGCAAGGCACTGTAGCTATGTTCGGGACACATGTATCACACGTATTGGATTCAGTCCCCAGTGTTAAATTTCTTACCGAAATACGCACCCTGGGCCGGCTCCAGGTGCAATGCAGGCTTACGGCTGCAGTTGGAATTTCAAGAAATGTAGCTTTAAAACTGCAAAAAAAGATCTTTCCAAGATGGCGTAGCAGTCAGACGTCTTTGTCTTGTCTATATATCTTTTTATATATTTTTCTAAGCATTCTTTTTAATATTTTTCCTAAAGCTCAACTTAAAAATACACTCCTGTAACCCACCTCACCCAATGTGGTGTGGATCTGTTTTTTTTTCTAAAGTATTTCTATTTACCTCCGACGGAACCCCGCCAATATTTCACGACTGGAATACTGACATAATCTGCCTGAGGAGCCCAACAGCCCTGAAGGCCCATTCTGCTAACCGCGGCCTGCTAGCTATCTATAGCATATTGGACTGTTAGCTGATCCATCGGTCAGTTTCTTGGACCACAATACCCATTTTGCCAATTGGACTCGAACCCCTCTGCTACTTGGAACCCTACTAATTCCACGACTGGTCTATCGACATCACCGCACGAGGAGGCAAGAACAGACTTTGCCCCTTCGCGACGTCCCTCTAAGGCCCTTATGTTAGCTTGCTAGCCCCGACCTGCTAACTGTCTAAATCGCCGTGTCCCCAGCCATCCCAACCACTCACTGGACCCATACAATCACTTGGCTACGCATGCCTCTCCCTAATATCAATATGCCTTGTCCATTACTGTCCTGGTTAGTGATTACTGTCTTATTTCACTGTAGAGCCTATAGCCCTGCTCAATATGCCTTAACCAACCATGTTGCTCCACCTCCCACATATGTGTTGACATCACCTGGTTTAAACATCTCTAGAGACTATATCCTTCTCATCATTACTCAATGACTAGGTTTACCTCCAATGTACTATCTTCCTACCATACCTTTGTCTGTACACTATGCCTTGAATCTATGCTATCGTGCCCAGAAACCTGATCCCTTTACTCTCTGTTCCGAACGTGCTAGACGGTCAGTTCTTATAGCCTTTAGCCGTACCCATATCCTACTTCTCCTCTGTTCCTCTGGTGATGTAGTGGTTAACCCAGGACCTGTAGTGCCTAACGCCACTCCTACTCCCCAGGTGCTCTCATTTGTTGACTTCTGTAACCGTAAAAACCTTGGTTTTATGCATGTTAACATTAGAAGCCTACTCTTTAGCACATTCTGCCAACCCGGATGTCTTAGTCGTGTCTGAATCCTGGCTTAGGAAAACCACCAAAAACCCTGAAATTTCCATCCCTAACTATAATATTTTCCGCCAAGATAGAACTGCCAAAGGGGGCGGTGTTGCAATCTACTGCAGAGAGAGAACTCTGTAGGCTATCTTACTATCCAGGTCTGTACCAAAACAATTCGAGCTTCTACTTCTAAAAATCCACCTTTCCATAAACAAGTCTTTCACTGTTTCCGCTTGCTATAGACCACCCTCTGCCCCCAGCTGTGCCCTGGACACCATATGTGAATTGATTGCCCCCCATCTATCTTCTGAGCTCGTGCTGCTAGGTGACCTAAACTGGGACATGCTTAACACCCCGGCCATCCTACAATCTGAGCTTGATGCCCTCAATCTCACACAAATGATCAATGAACCTACCAGGTACAACCCCAAATCCGTAAACACGGGCCTCATAGATATCATCATAACTTACTCGCCCTCCAAATACACCTCTGCTGTTTTCAACCAAGATCTCAGCGATCACTGCCTCATTGCCTGCATCCGTAATGGGTCTGCGGTCAAACGACCACCCCTCATCACTGTCAAACGCTCCCTAAAACACTTAACCGAACAGGCCTTTCTAATCAACCTGGCCGGGGTATCCTGGAATGACATTAACCTCATCCCGTCAGTAGAGGATGCCTGGTTATTCTTTAAAAGTGCCTTCCTCACCATCTTAAATAAGCATGCGCCATTCAAAAAATGTAGAACTAGGAATAGATATAGCCCTTGGTTCACTCCAGACCTGTCTGCCCTTGACCAGCGCAAAAACATCCTGTGGCGTTCTGCATTAGCATAGAATAGCCCCCGTGATATGCAACTTTTCAGGGAAGTTAGGAACCAATATACACAAGCAGTTAGGAAAGCTAAGTATAGCTTTTCAAACAGAAATTTGCATCCTGTAGTACAAACTCAAAAAATTTCTGGGACACTGTAAAGTCCATGGAGAATAAGAGCACCTCCTCCCAGATGCCCACTGCACTGAGGCTAGGAAACACTGTCACTACCGATAAATCCACTATAATTGAGAATTTCAAGAAGCATTGTTCTACGACTGGCCATGCTTTCCACCTGGCTAACCCTACCCCGGTCAACAGCCCTGCGCTCCCCACAGCAACTCGACGAAACCTCCCCCACTTCTCCTTCACCCAAATCCAGACAGCTGGTGTTCTGAAAGAGCGGCAAAATCTGGACCCCTACAAATCAGCCGGGCTAGACAATCTGGACCCTCTTTTTCTAAAATGATCTGCCGAAATTATTGCAACCCCTATTACTAGTCTGTTCAACCTCTCTTTCGTATTGTCTGAGATTCCCATAGATTGGAAATATGCCGTGTTCATCCCCCTCTTCAAAGGGGGTGACACTCTAGGCCCAAACTGCTACAGACCTATATCTATCCTACCCTGTCTTTCTAAGGTCTTCGAAAGCCAAGTTAACAGATTACCGACCATTTAGAATCCCTGGGTGAACCTCAGCCACACTCAAGATCCTAAACGCTATCATAACCGCCATCGATAAGAGACATTACTGTGCAGCCGTATTCATCAACCTGGCCAAGTCTTTCGACTCTGTCAATCACCACATTCTTATTGGCAAACTCAACAGCCTTGGTTTCTCAAATGATTGCCTCGCCTGGTTCACCAACTACTTCTCCGATAGAGTTCAGTATGTCAAATTGGAGGGCCTGTTGTCCAGACCTCTGGCAGTCTCTATGGGGGTGCCACAGGGTTCAATCCTCGGGCCGACTCTCTTCTCTGTATACATCAATGATGTTGCTCTCGCTGCTGATGATTATTTGATCCACCGCTATGCGGATGACACCATTCTGTATACCTCTGGCCCTTCGTTGGACACTGTTAACTAACCTCCAGATGAGCTTCTATGCCATACAACTCTCCTTCCGTGGCCTCCAACTGCCCTTAAATGCAAGTAAAACTAAATGCATGCTCTTCAACCGATCGCTAATCCCACCTGCCTGCCCATCCAGCATCACTACTCTGGACGGTTCTGACCTAGAATATGTGGGCAACTACAAATACCTAGATGTCTGGTTTGACTGTAAACTCTCCTTCCAGACTCACATTAAACATCTCCAATCCTAAATTAAATTTAGAATCGGCTTCCTATTTTGCAACCAAGCATCCTTCACTCATGCTGCCAAACACCCTCGTAAAACTGACCAACCTACCGATCCTCGACCTCGGCGATGTCATTGACAAAATAGCCTCCAACACTCTACTCAACTAATTGGATGCAGTCTATCACAGTGCCATCCGTTTTGTCACCAAAGCCCCATATACCACCCACCACTGCGACCTGTATGCTCTCGTTGACTGGCCCTCGCTTCATACTCGTTGCCAAACCCACTAGCTCCAGGTCATCTTCAAGTCTCTGCTAGGTAAAGCCTTGCCTTATCTCAGCTCACGGGTCACCATAGCAGCACCCACCCGTAGCACGCACTCCAGCAGGTATATCTCACTGGTCACCCCCAAAGCCAATTCTTCCTTTGGCCGCCTCTCCTTCCAGTTCTCTGCTGCCAATGACTGGAACAAGCTGCAAAAATCTCTGAAGCTGGAGACTCATACCTCCCTCACTAGCTTTAAGCACCAGCTGTCAGAGCAGCTCACAGATCACTGCACCTGTACATAGCTCATCTGTAAATAGCCCATCAAATCTACGTCATCCCCATACTGTATTTATTCATGTAATTGTTTTTTAAAATCTTTCTCCTTTGCACCCCAGTATCATCACACTCTTCTTCATATTCTACAATTCCAGTGTTTAATTGCTTATATTGTAATTACTTTGCCACCATGGCCTATTTATTGCCTTAACTCTCTTTTCCTACCTCATTTGCTCATGCTGTATATAGATTTTTCTACTGTATTATTGATTGTATGTTTGTTTATTCCATGTGTAATTCTGTGTTGTTGTATGTGTCGACCTGCTTTGCTTTATCTTGGCCAGGTCACAGTTACAAATTATAACTTGTTCTCAACGAGGCCAACCTGGTTAAATAAAGGAAAAACTAAAATCTCTCCACCCCATAGCAAAATGTGTAGAATTGCAGGGAGTTAGCTGTTAAAATGCACATTTTCAGAAAGCTTGCTCCACCTCGTGGAAAAATGTGTAGAACTGTAGGAAGATGACTTGAAATCTGTTAGTTAAAAAAAATATATTTGTTGCCCGTCAAGAGGGGCGTCCCTAAAAGGTTTCGCCCATGAGGTGGGTGGGCCTGTCATGCAAAATACTGTCATCTTTTTAGCACAACAAAAATAGTTTAAACAGCTTAATTGTTGTAACAATCAGCTTTGTTTACATAGTGGGGATGAAAAGAATGTCATTTTTGCTGTCATCTCTAGAATTCGGTGAATTCGGTCATCACACCGTTTATATAGCAATGAATGCTAATAGTTTATTGAATCCCATTGTGATGCGGGGGGATACTTTCTGGCATGACAGGCTCACCAACCAAAAGGCTAGGGCAGGCCATGCCCACACACACCAATGCCCTGACACACTTCATTTGCCCATTTGCTTTTTCCACAGATATTCTGTGTGCTTTTATAACTGTGTGAGGTTCTAGTCCCCCCAGGCCTGTCCTCTGTTCTCACACCTGCCTCTCCCCCCAGGCCTTTTCTCTGTTCTCACACCTGCCTCTCCCCCCAGGCCTGTCCTCTCTTCTCACACACCAGCCTCTCCCCTCTCCCGGCCCAGTCTGTTCTCACACCAGCCTCTCCCCTCTCCCCCTCGGCCTGTTCTCACACCTGCCTCTCCCCCCCCGGCCTGTCCTCTGTTCTCACACCAGCCCCTCCCCCCGGCCTGTCCTCTGTTCTCACACCAGCCTCTCCCTCAAGGCCTGTCCTCTGTTCTCACACCAGCCTCTCCCCCCAGGCCTGTCCTCTGTTCTCACACCAGCCCCTCCCCCCAGGCCTGTCCTCTGTTCTCACACCAGCCTCTCCCCTCAGGCCTGTCCTCTGTTCTCACACCAGCCTCTCCCCTCAGGCCTGTCCTCTGTTCTCACACCAGCCTCTCCCCCCAGGCCTGTCCTCTGTTCTCACACCAGCCTCTCCCTCCACGCCTTTCCTCTGTTCTCACACCAGCCTCTCCCTCCAGGCCTTTCCTCTGTGCTCACACCAGCTTCTCCCCCCAGGCCTGTCCTCTGTGCTCACACCAGCTTCTCCCCCCAGGCCTGTCCTCTGCTCTCACACCAGCTCCCTCTCCCTGTGAAACCTGACCCAGAATCAGACCTCTGGCTGGCTGGCTTCCATCATGCACCTGGTAACCCTGCTCACCTGGTGTGTGTGTGTGTGTGGCAGGAGCAGACATGTCAGGCAGCTCCATCCATGCCATAGTATGTTGTTGTACAGCACACCCATTACAATTGCCGCCAGTCTACTGATGTCCAGTGTGTGTTTCCTCATGTTAGTTGTGACTGCGTCAGACAGACGCACTGTGGTGTCATGTTGCCTTTCATGTGTGTAACTGGGCTCCTTCATGACGTCACCCTCTGGCTTCCTGCATTGTTTGTCTGAGACAGGCGTTCAACTGCACATTTGACGAGGTGCTTAGTAGAGTTGGAGGATATGGACAAAAATCCATGGGACGATGAATTACCCGAATTGATGAGATAACGATAAATATAGCAATACGTTTAAACCACTACTACTAGTTTGATGGTTGTACCACCATCAGTTGTCCCATTTAACAATCACCCAACAGTTGTATCTGCATAGCTGATCATGTTAAGTGGCCAAGATGGTGGCTCCAAATGGGCATGATCCTGCACTCGCTGCAGAGCCAAAATGGACCCAAGCACTTAACACCATTAGAGACAATGGGGCTGCTGCTTGATTTACTGGCCTAGTGTTATTGAGCCAAAATGGAGATTGAACTGTGGTCTGCTAGAGCACTTAAACACAAGCTCTTTAGGAATAGGTCATTACAGAAAGGCAACTGTGAGTGTGGATGGTCTATTGTGGTGAAACACTGAGCCAGAGTGGAAACTGGGGGGCATGTGGTTCTTTACCAAAGCTGCTGAAGCACTTACTGTTTGTGTGTGTGTGTTTGGGCGGTGGTACTTGAACCACCCCCTAAAACCAGAAACATCACATCCGTTACATTTTAGAAAGGAATTTTGAAAACCTGGCAACTCTTGTCCCACACTAACATCCGTCATTGCACACTCATTGGAGGATTTGAGAAATGGCAGCTAAATTTACCTTGACTCCCCGTTTACTTGATAATTGCCTTGGCAACGGCCTCAGGTCCAGGCGAGGGGGGGGAACCAGAGCATGTTGTCATGGGTGAGAAGAGAGGTTGGTGACCTTTTGTTCCTGTGTTTGCTTAGTGGGCATTCCTCTGAGGGCTGGCGCTCACCCAACCATGGCCAGTCTCTGTGTTATATAGGGCTCCCCCCGGGGGTGAAGATGGAGTATTACAGGCTCCTCAGCCAGACACCACCCAACCTTTAGTCATTAGTAAAGGGCATCATATTATGCCTGCCTCTCAATAGGAATTGGAAGAAGTCTGAGTTGTGTACCATGCGGTTGTGTGGTTCTTCAGCAGTTCATGGTTACTCCCCCTAACGGTCCTCTTTCCTCATCCCAGGTCCTTATGGTTGAGCTGGGTGTTGGTCCCTGCGATGCCTCCTGCCATGACAAACCTCATGGACTTGTGGGCAGCCCACTCCCAGCTGTCTGGAGAGGACCTGGTCACTGTGGACTTCCTGCTACCCACCGGCATCTACATTCAGATGGACGTCCCCAGAGAGGCCACCATACAACACATCAAACTGGTAGGAGGGGGACAGGGGGTAGGCTCGAGTATGTATGTGTTTTGGGGGAGTGGGTATGTGTTTTGGGGGACTGGGTATGTGTTTGTTCTGTGTGTCAGTGGAATTATGTGATTTTATGACGCTTGTAGGTATTTTTGCTGGGTTGTCTGTAGTTAACAGGAGTGTCTATCCTTAGGTTTAATCATTTCAGACAGCAGTCAAATCAGTGCAGTTGCCATTTAGAGCAGCATTGGAAAGTATAGACTCCTAGAAAAGGCCTAAAAAAGGCCTACTGTGCATCAAGATGTTTTTCTCATGAGAATTCAGTACAATTATAATGCTATGGATTTCTATCCACATTGCCTTTCCAGCTCTACAGCATCTTCAACCTTACAGGCTTTTTTATCTCTCCAATTAGAAGAGAAAGCAACACATTAGTTTACAACATTCATTAGTTTAACGCAGATTGGTTTGGATGGTTTTAAAGAATGTGTTGACTGGCTGAAGTTCTGGTTCTGAGCCATTGTAAAAGGCCATCATAACAACTAGAACAAGCTGTAGGCTGCTGTAGACTGCCGTCTCCTCTACAGTCCAGACAGACGCTGTCTAATGGGTGTTATGACACAGCTGGCGGCTGGCGCGGTTTGTTTGTCTCTGAGCTGCACTCACTGCATGCAAATAATGCTATGACATCATGCGTGACCCGGCTAGTGGGTAGAGGTGGGGTGAGATGGAGGCCAAAGGTTAGCAATGTAACAATGCACTGTAGTTTTTACCGTCATTTAAAGTGTCATATTTTGGTCACAATTAGTGTTTTTTTAATGATTATAGTTTAAAGTGTAAATACTTTGGAGGATGCTTTTTATTTTATTTTTATATATTTTTTTTACCGTTTGGTGAGATCCCTCTCCCTCCTGGTGTTTTCCACCAGTCTGAGACACGCACAGAGAGACCCACACGTGCGCACAGAGAGACCCACACGTGCGCACAGAGAGACCCACACGTGCGCACAGAGAGACCCACACGTGCGCACAGAGAGACCCACACGTGCGCACAGAGAGACCCACACGTGCGCACAGAGAGACCCACACGTGCGCACAGAGAGACCCACACGTGCGCACAGAGAGACCCACACGTGCGCACAGAGAGACCCACACGTGCGCACAGAGAGACCCACACGTGCGCACAGAGAGACCCACACGTGCGCACAGAGAGACCCACACGTGCGCACAGAGAGACCCACACGTGCGCACAGAGAGACCCACACGTGCGCACAGAGAGACAGCATGTTTTCTTCAGACAGGCTTTGTTGAATAGCACCTGGAGTTGTTCAAACGTTTGTTCTGTGAGTGTGAACAGTGTGTAATGTCTGTTTCTCTGAATCACCCCTGACTCGTGTTCCTAATGAGGAGTAACCGAACACTTCAATTCACAGAAGTGTTTGTTTGTGTCTCTGCTTTTCGTATGTCCAGATAACGTGGCTTACATCTTTTTTTTGCAGTTATGTGTGATGTCCTGGTAAGTAGGCTAGCCGTTAAGCTACAGTCTGGCTACCTGTTGTTGAATTAGGTTTAGAGAGGGCTACTGAGGGCTTGTTCAGTGGAAATCTATGGAGTTATGGAGGAAAGCTCAAAGAAATTAAAAAGCATCTGTGTGTGACGGCAGGATGCGAGAAGGGGAGGAGTCAAATGTCTACTGTTTGCTGATGATCTGGTGCTTCTGTCACCAAACAAGCAGGGCCTATAGCAGCACCTAGAATTTGTGCAGAAGATCTCAGACCTGGGCCCTGACAGTAAATCTCAGTAAGACCAAAATAATGGTGTTCCAAAAAAGGTCCAGTTGCCAGGACCACAAAAACAAATTCCATCTTGACACCTTTGCTCGAGAGCACACAAAAAGTCAGTTAAGAACACATTCTTATTTTCAATGATGGCCTAGGAACGGTGGGTTAACTGCCTTGATCAGGGACAGAACGACAGATTTTCACCTTGTCAGCTCGGGGGATCCAATCTTGCAACCTTACAGTTAACTAGTCCAACGCTCTAACCACCTGCCTCACGAGGAGCCTGCCTGTTACGCGAATGCAGTAAGAAGCCAAGGTAAGTTGCTAGCTAGCATTAAACTTAATCAATCACTAGTTACAGTGCCTTGTGAAAGTATTCGGCCCCCTTGAACTTTGAGACCTTTTGCCACATTTCAGGCTTCAAACATAAAGATATAAAACTGTATTTTTTTGTGAAGAATCAACAACAAGTGGGACACAATCATGAAGTGGAACGACATTTATTGGATATTTCAAACTTTTTTAACAAATCAAAAACTGAAAAATTGGGCGTGCAAAATTATTCAGCCCCTTTACTTTCAGTGCAGCAAACTCTCTCCAGATGTTCAGTGAGGATCTCTGAATGATCCAATGTTGACCTAAATGACTAATGATGATAAATACAATCCACCTGTGTGTAATCAAGTCTCCGTATAAATGCACCTGCACTGTGATAGTCCTAGAGGTCCGTTAACAGCTCAGAGAGCATCATGAAGAACAAGGAACACACCAGGCAGGTCCGAGATACTGTTGTGAAGAAGTTTAAAGCCGGATTTGAAAAAAAAAAAAAGATTTCCCAAGCTTTAAACATCCCAAGGAGCACTGTGCAAGCAATAATATTGAAATGGAAGGAGTATCAGACCACTGCAAATCTACCAAGACCTGGCCGTCCCTCTAAACTTTCAGCTCATACAAGGAGAAGACTGATCAGAGATGCAGCCAAGAGGCCCATGATCACTCTGGATGAACTGCAGAGATCTACAGCTGAGGTGGGAGACTCTGTCCATAGGACAACAATCAGTCGTATATTGCACAAATCTGGCCTTTATGGAAGAGTGGCAAGAAGAAAGCCATTTCTTAAAGATATCCATAAAAAGTGTTGTTTAAAGTTTGCCACAAGCCACCTGGGAGACACACCAAACATGTGGAAGAAGGTGCTCTGGTCAGATGAAACCAAAATTGAACTTTTTGGCAACAATGCAAAACGTTATGTTTGGCGTGAAAGCAACACAGCTGAACACACCATCCCCACTGTCAAACATGGTGGTGGCAGCATCATGGTTTGGGCCTGCTTTTCTTCAGCAGGGACAGGGAAGATGGTTAAAATTGATGGGAAGATGGATGGAGCCAAATACAGGACCATTCTGGAAGAACCTGATGGAGTCTGCAAAAGACCTGAGACTGGGACGGAGATTTGTCTTCCAACAAGACAATGATCCAAAACATAAAGCAAAATCTACAATGGAATGGTTCAAAAATAAACATATCCAGGTGTTAGAATGGCCAAGTCAAAGTCCAGACCTGAATCCAATCGAGAATCTGTGGAAAGAACTGAAAACTGCTGTTCACAAATGCTCTCCATCCAACCTCACTGAGCTCGAGCTGTTTTGCAAGGAGGAATGGGAAAAAATGTCAGTCTCTCGATGTGCAAAACTGATAGAGACATACCCCAAGCGACTTACAGCTGTAATCACAGCAAAAGGTGGCGCTACAAAGTATTAACTTAAGGGGTCTGAATAATTTTGCACGCCCAATTTTTCAGTTTTTGATTTGTTAAAGTTTGAAATATCCAATAAATGTCGTTCCACTTCATGATTGTGTCCCACTTGTTGTTGATTCTTCACAAAAAAATACAGTTTTATATCTTTATGTTTGAAGCCTGAAATCTGGCAAAAGGTCAAAGAATGCTTTGTTGCGTTATAATTTAGGATTGGAGATACTTAATGTGAGTCTGGAAGGAGAGTTTACAGTCTAACCAGACACCTAGGTATTTGTAGTATTCTAAGTCAGAGCCGTCCAGAGTAGTGATGCTGGACGGGCGAGCAGGTGGGGGCAGTGACTGGTTGAATAGCATGCATTTAGTTTTACTTGCATTTAAGAGCAGTTGGAGGCCACGGGAGGAGAGTTGTATGGCATTGAAGCTCGTCTGGAGGTTAGTTAACAGTGTCCAAAGAGGGGCCAGAAGTATAGGGAATGTCGTCTGCGTAGAGGTGTATCAGAGAATCATCAGCAGCAAGAGCAACATCATTGATGTATACAGAGAAGAGAGTCGGCCTGAGGATTGAACCCGTTGGCACCCCTTTTGAGACAGCCAGAGGTCCGGACAACAGGCCCTCCGATTTGATACACTGGACTCTTTCAGAGAAGCAGTTGGTGAACCAGGCGAGGCAATAATTTGAGAAACCAAGGCTGTCGAGTCTGCCAATAAGAATTTGGTGATTGACAGAGTCAAAAGCCTTGGCCAGGTTGATGAATACGGCTGCGCAGTAATGTCTCTTATCGATGGTGGTTATGATGTCGTTTAGGACTTTGAGCGTGGCTGAGGTCCACCCATGACCAGCTCTGAAACCAGATTGCATAGCGGAGAAGGTACGGTGGGATTCGAAATGGTCGGTAATATGTTAACTTGGCTTTCGAAGACCTTAGAAAGACAGGGTAGGATAAATATAGGTCTGTAGCAGTTTGGGCCTAGAGTGTCACCCCCTTTGAAGAGGGGGATGACTGCGGCAGCTTTCCAATGCATATAATCGATGCAACGCTGGGGGATGATTTAACAAAAGCCCATTTGCGAAAAAAGTACAATCGTTGGACGACTGTACCTAACCATAAACACCAATGCCTTTCTTAAAATCAATACACAGAAGTATATATTTTTAAACCTGCATATTTATCTAAAAGAAATCCAGGTTAGCAGGCAATATTAACCAGGTGAAATTGTCACTTCTCTTGCGTTCATTGCACGCAGTCACTGAAAAAAGTTTTGTTTTCGAAATGATAATTTCCGGATTCGACCATATTAATGACCAAAGGCTCCTATTTCTGTGTGTTATGTTAAATTAAGTCTATTATTTGATAGAGCAGTCTGACTGAGCGGTGGTAGGAACCAGCAGGCTCGTAAGCATTCAAACAGCACTTTCATGCTTTTTGCCAGCAGCTCTTCGCAAGCACAGCACTGTTTATGACTTCAAGCCTATCAGCCTAATGGCTGGTGTAACCGATGTGAAATGGATAGCTAGTTAGCGGGGTGCACGCTAATAGCGTTTCAAGCGTCACTAGCTCTGAGACTTGGAGATGTTGTTCCCCTTGCTCTGCAAGGGCCGCGGCTTTTGTGGAGCGATGGGTAACGCTGCTTTGAGGGTGGCTGTTGTCGATGTGTTCCTGGTTCGAGCCCAGGTAGCGGCGAGGAGAGGGACGGAAGTTATACTGTTACACTGGCCATACTAAAGTGTCTATAAGAACATCCAATAGTCAAAGGTATATGAAATACAAATGGTATAGAGAGAAATAGTCCTATAATTCCTATAATAACTACAACCTAAAACCTCTTACCTTGGAATATTGAAATCTCATGTTAAAAGGAACCACCAACTTTCATATGTTCTCATGTTCTGAGCAAGGAACTTAAACGTTAGCTTTTTTACATGGCACATATTGCACTTTTACTTTCTTCTCCAACACTTTGTTTTTGCATTATTTAACCAAATTGAACATGTTTCATTATTTATTTGAGGCTAAATGGATTTTTATTGATGTATTATATTAAGTTATAATAAGTGTTCATTCAGTATTGTTATAATTGTCATTAGTACAAATAAATAAATGCAAATCGACTGATTAATCGGTATCAGCTTTTTCGGTCCTCCAATAATCGGTATCGGCGTTGAAAAATCATAATCGGTCGACCTCTAATACCAATTAGGATCTGGCTAAAAATACTTGGATCAGTTATAGAACTCATTGCCCTTTATGGTTGTGAGGTCTGGGGTCCGCTTACCAACCAAGAATTCACAAATTGGGACCAACGCCAAATTAAGACTGCATGTAGAATTCTGAAAAAATATCCTCCATGTATAACAGAAAACACAAAATAAAGCATGCAAAGCAGAATAAGGCCGATACCCACTAATTATCGAAATCCAGAGAAGAGCTGTTTAAATTCTACAACCACCTAAAAGGAAGTCATTCCCAAAGCTTCCATAACAATGCCATGAACCTGGAGAAGGGTCCCCTAAGCAAGCTGGTCCTGGGGCTCTGTTCACAAACACAAACAGAGCCCCAGGACAGCAACACAATTAAACCCCACCAAATCATGAGAGAACCAAAATATAATTATTTCCCATGTGTGAAGTAATTTTTAAAAAAAACAGAGTAAACTAGAATGCTATTTGGCCCTGAACAGAGAGTACACAGTGGCAGAATACCTGACCACTGGGACTGACCCAAAATTTAAGGAAATCTTTGACTATGTACAGACTCAGCGAGCATGGCCTTGCTATTGAGAAAGGCCGCCGTAGGCAGACATGGCTTTCAAGAGAAGTATGTGCACACTGCCCACAAAATGAGGTGGATACTGAGCTGCACTTCCTAACCTCCTGCCAATGTTATGACCATATTTGAGACGCATATTTCCCTCAGACTACACAGACCCACAAAGAATTCGGGGGGAAAAAAACAATTCAATTTTGATTAACTCTCATATCTACTGGGTGAAATACCACTGTGTGCCATCACAGCAGCAAGATGTGTGACCTGTTGCCACAAGAAAAGTGCAACCAGTGAAGAACAAACACCATTGTAAATACAACCCATATTTATGCTTATTTATTTTCCTTTTTGTACTTTAACCATTTGTACATCGTTACAACAGTGTGTGTGTGTGTGGAGATATATATATATATTTGTAATGTCTTTATTCTTTTGAAACTTCTGTATGTGTAATGTTTACTGTTCATTTTGATTATTTCATTTTTGTATATTATCTACTTCACTTGCTTTGGCAATGTTAACATATGTTTCCCATGCTAATAAAGCCATTTGGGGGAGAAGTTTAGGAGGAGTGACGTTCCCAGACAAAAGGCCTGCCAGCCAGCTAACATTAAACCCCACCCAGACACTATTTTCTAGACAACACAGTAGCTGGGTGGAGCGCAGACAGGACGTGGGCATGACATTTATCAGGGGCACAATGACACAACCGCTCAGCCACCATTAGAATACCTAATCTTTCACTTTTATTCTAATATAAGGATATGTGGCCTGATATTCGTCCTCGACTAGCCAACAGCACAGGAACCGTTGTGACTTGTACTCAATAAGTGTCGTTTTAGGGAAACCTTGCATACCCATCCAATGTGAATGAAATAAAAAATAAACTGAATGTAAGACAAAAATATTCAAAAGATACTGTTGAAAGAAATTAAGTTTTAATAAAATGTCTTAAGTTCTTCTGTTGCTTCAAGGTGCTGACTTCTAAGAGGGAGTGTCATTTTAGTTAACAGTAGTGATCATGTGGTCTCTGGGTGGTTACAAATGGCATGGTGGTTAAATGTGACAGATAATTAGATGTCACACAATGGATAATAACAACACATTTGTTAAGTAACAGCAATTATTTGTCATGTGAACATCGGACAGCCAAATAGTAAACAGTAATTCAATCTAGGATGCGGTAAAAGTTGAAAACCGGGAGTATTTTTGTTTTAGCCTCTATAGGTCTATACTTTGGGCACTTGGTCTGATGTTATGATCAGTAAGTTGATTATGGCAGAAGAATGTTGTGGCAAGGGGTTTAACTTGTTTGTATGAAATGAGGTGACATGACTCCTTGTCTTCTACTCTGTCCCCATGTTTATCTTCTTGGTGACCTTTTGGCTCAAGCACAAAACACACCCTGTGACTGCGCAACGGGACATGATGCATGTCCTGATTTGGTTTGTGGAAGTATGATTCATGTCCTGATTGGTTTATTCAGGACCTGTGTCATGTTTATATTTCCCTGTCATCATCATATGGTTGTTGTTCATCCATTGGTTGTTAACATTTCAGTCATGCTGATTCTTAGAACTACTGTTGGCTTTAGACTCTGTATTATTGTGATGTGAGTCATGATGCTATTGGCTAATAATTGAGGTTCCACTTGTTGTTGTAGATCCTATATTGTAGAGGCTGAGCCTGTCTCTGTGTCGCCTGTGATCATGCAGGTAGATTGTCAACTTGTCTTGCCATAGTTTCTGTAATAACTCTGTTATCCCCATCTTCTTCCTCCTCCTTCCTCATAGCTCCTATGGAAGCAGGCCCAGTCATACCCCCTGTTCCCTTCTCTGGGGGAGATGGAGGGCCACATGTTTGAGTGTGTGAACCAGGCAGCGGTGCACGAGGAGCTGGAGGATGAGACCAGGCGCCTCTGTGACGTCAGGCCCTTCTGGCCCATGCTCAAACTGGTCACACGTAACTGTGGCCGCGCCGAACGCCTACTCGACTCCAAGATCGGCGTGCTCATCGGAAAAGGTGACACCTACTCTCTCACTCACACACTCTGACACACAGCTACAGTAGACCCCCATACTGATGTTTGACCTGTGGTTTGAACAGAGTAGTGATGCTCCTAGATAGTGATCACACACACTCTGCAGACACACAGCTACAGTAGACCCCCACACTGATGTTTAACCTGTGGTTTGAACAGAGTAGTGATGCTCCTAGATAGTGATCACACACACTCTCTGACACACAGCTACAGTAGACCCCCACACTGTGGTTTGAACAGAGTAGTGATGCTCCTAGATAGTGATCACACACACACACTCTGACACACAGCTACAGTAGACCCCCACACTGTGGTTTGAACAGAGTAGTGATGCTCTTAGATAGTGATCACACACACACACTGACACACAGCTACAGTAGACCCCCACACTGTGGTTTGAACAGGGTAGTGATGCTCCTAGATAGTGATCAAACACACACTCTGACACACAGCTACAGTAGACCCCCACACTGTGGTTTGAACAGGGTAGTGATGCTCCTAGATAGTGATCACACACACACTCTGACACACAGCTACAGTAGACCCCCACACTGTGGTTTGAACAGAGTAGTGATGCTCCTAGATAGTGATCACACACACACTCTGCAGACACACCACCGGTTAATCTCTGTCTCCAGTATATTGATATCTTTTCCTTGGCTGTGGATGTGAGTCGTCTTTTCAGACGTGTTATGTCATCATCCCAATATCAGCTGATGTCAGGCCCGTCGGATGCAAAACAATCCGGTTAGAATAGACAGGCTCCTGATGTCTGTTACATCGTCTGTCACTCAGTATTATCTGTGATGGTGCTAAGGCGCTGTGCTGAGTGGAGGCGGCAAGCCAGACCACCACGGTAATGGTAGGGAAGATAAAGCCCCTGGGTGGAACGGTCAGGCTATTGAGTTGATACACACAAAAATAAATATTATTGCACACATATATATGCATGCACGCTTACACACTGGTGATGTGGTTTTACTCATTACCCGCGCTCCCCACGGTTATATCCAGGGCGGACGGGTTTAGGGTCATTAAAGGTCACTAAATATTGGGTGGCGTACGGGTTGTTTCTCTTAATTCAATCTGTAAAAACAATTGTATATCCATCTGCTGTATTGACATTTTATTTTCATTATTTTAGGCTGTCATGAGCCTAAGCTTTAGGGCTGAACTGTACACGTACCGAAGAGCCTACACAGCCAATCACCAAATAATGCTTTAGGAACAGACAGAGATAGTTAACATCAATACAGAGGCTAAATCCTTTCTTCTTCTTGAACTGCACTGTTGGTTTAGGGCTTGTAATTAAGCATTTCACAGTAAAGTCTACACTTGTTGTATTCGGCTCATGTGACAAAGTTTGATTTTGAAAAAGAACATTGTCGAAGTTTAATTCAATAAGACAAAAGCTGCCGAAAGGAGAGTTGAAAATAAAGAGGTGGGAAGGCCAGAAAAGTACAGTTTAGGAAATAGTTGGTAAAGGGGTAAAAGAGGATGATAGCAGTGCGGCTGTGTGATGATTGTGAGGCGCTAATTTGACAGTAACTAGACAGAGAATTCAAATAGGCCTATGGCATGTCAAGGGAACAGTAGCCTACTGTTCAGATGGGTTAAATGGAAACCTGAACCTGGACACTGACTGTAGGATTAAGCATTTCTTGCAGTAAAATGATACACCAAATGTAGGCAACATTTTTACAGGAGTCGAGAAATGTGATTTTCTTTCTGCATCTTGAGGGAATGCAATGCTCAGTTAGTACCTCTACAGATAATGTGTCTTCATCATAGAAGCTGATATTTCAACCACATAAAATATGCATCCAAGCCGAACTGAAATCTTATCAGAAACACATTGGGTCGTTTTCACAGCTTTCTTTTTCTTTACAACCAGTCAAATTAATGTTATTTGGATATTTTGCACAGAAAATATTTTTGTTGCTGCGTTTATTGTATTTTCTCCCCAGCCCCTAAATGTCTTTGCTCTGCCAATGATGACAGAGAGAACTTTACCGACGTCAACTAGATTGAAGTATTCATACGATCTATTTATTACATTACTCTGTTGAGCTAGGGTTTATTTAGTCTTCATATAGGGGTTTATTTAGTCTTCATATAGGGGTTTATTTAGTCTTCATATAGGGGTTTATTTAGTCTTCATATAGGGGTTTATTTAGTCTTCATATAGGGGTTTATTTAGTCTTCATATAGGGGTTTATTTAGTCTTCATATAGGGGTTTATTTAGTCTTCATATAGGGGTTTATTTAGTCTTCATATAGGGGTTTATTTAGTTCACATATAGTCGGGTGGTTGCGGATGGGTTATTAGCAATTGCGGGTGTGTGTGAACAAGCACACACAGTCGTGTTGGCCTGAGGGTGTCTGGGGACATAGATGGTAGGGGTCTATGGAGGTCCCCTAGGCTGCTGGCCAACCAGAGAAGGAATCAGTGATAGTAATTGAAGGAGACTCATCCCATGTTGATATTCTCCCTCTTGGCTCCGCTTTTTTTTGTCAGATGTGATCTGTAAAAAGCTTTTGTCAGTAAGCGCTACTGAAAACAGCCCTCAGGCGCTGGCTAGCCACACACACTGAGGGAGTTCTGGCTAGCCACACACACTGAGGGAGTTCTGGCTAGCCACACACACTGAGGGAGTTCTGGCTAGCCACACACACTGAGGGAGTTCTGGCTAGCCACACACACTGAGGGAGTTCTGGCTAGCCACACACACTGAGGGAGTTCTGGCTAGCCACACACACAGGCACACACAAGCTAATAATGCAGACCAGAGGCATCCTCTGAGAACCGAGGGTCATATGAATGTTTAATAGTTTTAAATGTCAACATGTTTTTATCATTCAAAGCATTTGACGGCCCCTAAATACATAGCTCTGTTCAACTAGTAGATATGATGAATTTAGGATCTAGATTTTATACCCAGTGACAGTTGTATTTCAATGAAAACAGTAGGTTAGAGTTCAACACTGTTGAGATTGGATTGTCATTTGTAATCCCTCATAAACATGAATTGCTACTTGTTACCATGCCAGGTATGTGTCAGTCAGAGGGAGTGCATTAAACATGAATGGTAATGCCTTTTAATGCAGTGCCGTTAGACCCACTCATGTAGAGGTTTTCCATGTCATTATGGTGTGTGTGTGGCCTCTTAGAACCTCTTACCGTGCTTATATAGCTTAATGACTGCTCATAGGTGTTCACAAACGGAACACGATCAATAAAATACATCTTTGGTATAAAATGCTGTAAAACCTCTTGTGGCCTTGTTATGCACTCCCGATCACCTGCAAAGTCATTATGCAATGCTTATAAAGCTGTCATGAAGTACTTATGAAGCTTCATGAACCATTCACAGGTCTCCACGAGCTGGACGCTCTGCAGGACCAGGAGGTGAAGGACTTCCGCAGTAAGATGTTCCGTATCAGCGAGGAGAAGATGCAGCGGGTACAGCTGATGACCTGGAGCGAGTGGCTGCAGGCCTGCTTCTCTCCGCAGCTGGAGCCAGGGGGAGGAGCCACACCCGTCACAGACGGTGTCAACGACAAACAGGCCGAGGCCAGCCTCAAAGTCACCATGCACTTCGACCAGTCCCAGGTACCTAACAGTACACATTGGGAGCACAATATTTCCCATCAGAAATACACACACACACACACACACTCAGAGAGCATCATATGCCTAACAATGGGGTGAATGTCGCTGTCTTCGAGTTGTCACATTTACAATACTACACACCCTCAGCTGTAATCAATCGATCAATCAAATGTATTTATAAATCCTTTTTTACATCAGCAGATGTCACAAAGTGCTATACAGATGTCACAAAGTGCTATACAGTTTTAGGCTATACAGCCCAAAACCCCAAACTGCAAGCAATGCAGATGTAGAAGTACAGTGGCTAGGAAAAACTCTAGAAAGGCAGAAATCTAGAAAGGAACCAGGCTCTGAGGGTTGGCCAGTCCTCGTCTGGCTGTGCCGTGTGGAGATTATAAGAGTACATTACTTTTTAAGGCCAGATTGAACATCTTGAAGAACAAACATTCATAGGTGACCAGCAGGGTCAAATAATAATCAGCGTTTGTAGAGGGTGCAACAGGTCAGTACCTCAGGAGTAAATGTCAGTTGGCTTCTCATAGCCGAGCATTCAGAGGTCGAGACAGCAGGTGCGAGAGAGTTGAAAACAGCAGGTCAAGGTAGCACCTCCGGTGAACAGGTCAGGGTTCCCAAGCCGTAGGCAGAACAGTTGAAACTGGAGCAGCAGCACGACCAGGTGGACTAGGGACAGCAGGAGTCATCAGGCCAGGTAGTCCTGAGGCATGATCCTAGGGCTCCGGTCCACTGAGAGGGGGAGAGAGAGAGAATTGGAGCACACTTAAATTCACTCTGGACACCAGATAAGACACGAAAATTACACCAGATATAACAGACTAACCCTAGTCCCCCGGCACATAGACTATTGCATCATAGATACTGGAGACTGAGACGGGTGGGTCAGGGGACACACCACTAGAGGGATATCAACAGACCACAAACATACTAGGCTGAGTATAGCCCACAAAGATCTCCTCCACTGCACAAGCCCGACGGGGTGCAAAACCGGACAGGAATATCTCATCTGTGACTCAACCCTGTCAAGTGACGCACCCCTCCTAGGGACGGCATGGAAGAGTACTAGTAAGCCAGTGACTCAGCCCCTGTATTAGGGTCAGAAGCAGAGAATCCCAGTGGAGACGGGGAAGCTGGCCAGGCAGAGACAGCACGAGCAGTTCGTCGCTCCAGTGCCTTGCCTTCACCTTCGCACCCCTGGGCCAGACTACACTCAATCATAGGATCTACTGAAGAGATGTGTCTTCAGTAAGGACTTAAAGGATGAGAGCGAGTCTGCGTCTCTCACATGGATAGGCAAATCATTCCATAAAAATGTAGCTATATAGGAGACAGCCCTGCTTCCAGCTGTTTGCTTAGAAATTCTAGGGACAATAAGGAGGCCTGCGTCTTGTGCCCGTAACGTAGGTATGTATGGCAGGACCAAATCGGAGAGATTGGTAGGAACAAGCCCATGTAGTGCTTTGTAGGTTAGCAGTAAATCCTTGAAATCAGCCCTTGCCTTAACAGGAAGCCAGTGTAGGGAGGCTAGCACTGGAGTAATATGATCACATTTTTGGGTTCTAGTCAGGATTCTAGCAGCCATGTTTAACACCAACTGAAGTTTATTTAGTGCTTTATCTGGGGAGCCAGAGAGTAGAGCATTTCGGTCATCTAATCTAGAAATGAAAAAAGCATGGATTAGCTTTTCTGCATAATTTTTGGACAAAAAGTTAGATTTTTGTAATGTTACGAAGGTGGGGAAAAAAACTGTCCTTGACATATTCTTGATATGTTCTTCAAAAGAGATCAGGGTCCAGAATAAGGCAGAGGTCCTTCGGTTTTATTTGTGACGACTGTACATCAAGATTAATTGTCAGATCCAACAACAGATCTTTGTTTCTTGGGACCTAGAACAAGCATCTCTGTTTTGTCCGAGTTTAAAAGTAAAACATTTTTCGCCATCCACTTCCTTATGTCTGAAACACAAGCTTCGAAGGTAGGCAATTTTGGGGCTTCACCATGTTTCAGCGAAATGTACAGCGGTGTTGTACACATAGCAGTGAAAGTTGACATTGTGTATCCAAATGACATCACCAAGAGGTAGAATATATAGCGAAAACAATTGTATTCCTAAAACGGAACCTTGAGGAACGCCCGAAATTTACAGTTCATTTGTCAGAGGACAAACCATCCACCGAGACGAACTGATAGTATCTTTCCTACAGATAAAATCTAAAACAAGCAAGAACTTCTCCCTTTAGACCAATTAGGGTTTCTAATCTCTCCAAAACAATGTGGTGATCGATGGTGTCAAAAGCAGCACGAAGGTCTAGGAGCATGAAGACAGATGCCATTAAAAGGTAATTTACCACCTTCACGAGTGCGATCTCAGTGCTATGATGGGGTCTAAAACCAGACTGAAGCATTTTGTATATGTTATTTGCCTTCAGGAAAGCAGTGAGTTGCTGCACAACAGCTTTTTCCCCAAACATTTGTAGAGGAATGGGAGATTTGATATAGACCGATTTTAAAAAATATATTTTTATTTTACCTTTTACATTTTCCGGGTGAAGGTTTAGCTTTTTCATGAGGCTTTATTACTACCACTTTTAGTGAGTTTGGTACAAATCCGGTGGATAGGGAAGCAATTTATTATGTTCAGCATAGGAGGGCCAAGCACAGGAAGTAGCTCTTTCAGTAATTTAGTTGGAATAGGATCCAGCATGCAGCTTGATAGTTTAGACTATTTTCATGAATGTGTCAAGAGATACAGGATTTTTTTTTTTTACTTGAGCGTCTACATTGATCCTAGGTCCTGGCAGTTTTGTGCAGACTCTGGACATCTGAGCTTTGGAGAAATATTCAGGTTCAAAGTAGTCTGTAATTTTCTTTCTAATGATCATGATCTTTTCATCGAAGAAGAAGTTCATGAATTTATCACTGCTGAAGTGAAAGCTAACCTCTTGTTGAATGCTACTTTTTAGTTAGCTTTGCAACAGTATGAAAAAATAAATGTTGGATTGTTCTTATTCTCCTCAATTAGGATGATCGAGCAGCAATGAGGGCTCTTTGATGCTGCGTGGTACTGTCTTTCCAAAGCTAGTCTGAGGACTTCCAGTTTGGTGTAGCGCCATTTCCGTTCCAATTTTCTGGAAGCTTGCTTCAGGACTTGGATATTTTCTGTTTACCAGGGAGCAAATATGTTGTGACAAATGTTTTTGGTTTTTAGGCGTGCGACAGCATCTAGGGTATAACGCAAGGTTAAATTAAGATTATCAGGTTAACTGATTTTTGTACTCCGAGGTCCTTGGGTAGGTGGAGGGAGTCTGGAAGGGCAACTAGGAGCCTTTGGGTTTTCCCGAGAATTTATAGCACGACTTTTGATGATCCTTGGTTGGGGTCTGAGCAGATTATTTGCTGCGATTGCAAACGTAATAAAATGGTGGTCCGATAGTCCAGGATTATGAGGAAAAACATTTAGCACCACAATATTTATTCCATGGGACAAAACTAGATCCAGGGTATGACTGTGGCAATACGTACTTCCAGAGACATGTTGGTCAAACCCCACTGAATCGATGATGGCTCCGAAAGCCTTTTGGAGTGGGTCTGTTAACTTTTCCATGTGAATAAATGTGAGTATCTGCCATGACTACATGGTGTGATAGGAATTCAGGGAACTTGGTGAGGAACTCTGTATACGGCCCAGGAGGCCTGTTAACAGTAGCTTTAAAAGGGATAAGTAGACTGCATAGATTTCATGACTAGAAGCTCAAAAGATGACAATGCAGGCATTTTTGGGGGGGCTAAATTGAAATTTGCTGTCAAATGCTGTCAAGTGAGGGATCTAACATTAAGTTACCCTATTTTGAGATATAACAATCTCTTTCAATAATGACGGCAATGGAGGTCTTTATTCCAGTAAGATTGCTAAGGCGAACACCGCCATGTTTTGTTTTGCTCAACCTAGATCGAGGCACAGACACGGTCTCAATGGGGATAGCTGAGCTGACTACACTGACTGTGCTAGTGGCAGACTCTACTAAGCTGGTAGGCTGGCTATCTCATTGTGGCGCTAGAGGAGTTAGAGCCCTGTCTATGTTCATAGATAAGATGAGAGCACCCCTCCAGCTAGGATGGAGTCCGTCACTCCTCAGCAGGCCAAGCTTGGTCCTGTTTGTGGGTGAGTCCCAGAAAGCGGGCCAATTATCTACATATTTATCTTTTGGGAGGGGCAGAAAACCGTTTTCAACCAGCAATTGAGTTGTGAGACTGCTGTAGAGCTCATCACTCCCCCTAACTGGGAGGGGGCCAGAGACAATTACTCGATGCCGACACATCTTTCTAGCTGATTTACACTTAACACTTTGCGCTTTGTTGCACTTGGTGACCTCTGACTGTTTCATCCTAACATCATTGTTGCCGACGTGGATAACACTATCCCTATACTCTCTACCCTCGTTTTAGCCCTAGCCTGCACCATCTTCAGATTAGCCTTTATGTCGGTAGCCCTGCCCCCTGGTAAACAGTGTGTGATCGCTGTATGATTTGTTTTAAGTCTAATACTGCGGGTAATGGAGTTGCCAATGACTGGGGTTTTCAATTTGACAGAGCTAATGGTGGGATGCTTTGGCGGCTCAGACACCACGACGGGTGGAGGAGAGACCTGAGGAAGCTCAGCCTCCGACTCATTGCTTAATGTGCAGAACCGGTTGAAAGTTTCTGTCGGCTGAATGAGTGACACCGGTTGAGCATGCCAACAGCATTTCTTTCCAGAAGTGTTGAAAATTGCCCGGCTTGTGAGGACTGTGCGGGGGGATTTATACTACTATCTGTACTTACTGGTGGCACAGACGCTGTTTCATACTTTCCTACACTTAAATTGCCTTTGCCTAACGATTGCATCTGAAGCTGTGCTTGCCACATGGCTTATAGGGTGATAGTTCTCCTGTATATTATGAGTATAGCGACTGCAATTAGATGGCATAGTGTTAATGTTACTACTTACAGTGGCTTGCAAAAGTATTCACCCCCTTGGCATTTTTCCTATTTTGTTGCCTTACAACCTGGAATTTGGGGGTTGTATCATTTGATTTACACAACATGCCTACCACTTTGAAAATGCAAAATATTTTTTATTGTGAAATAAAAACAGAACTTGAGCGTACAATTACAGCTGCAAGTCTCTGGGGGTATGTCTCTATAAGCTTGACACATCTAGCCACTGGGATTTTTGCCCATTCTTCAAGGCAAAACTGCTCCAGCTCCTTCAAGTCGGATGGGTTCCGCTGGTGTACTGCAATTTTTTAGTCATAGCACAGATTCTCAATTGGATTGAGGTCTGGGCTTTGACTAGGACATTCCAAGACATTTTAATTGTTCTCCTTAAACCACTCGAGTGTTGCTTTAGCAGCATGCTTAGGGTCATTGTCCTGCTGGAAGGTGAACCTCCGTCCCAGTCTTAAATCTCTGGAAGACTGAAACAGATTTTCCTCAAGAATTTCACTGTATTTAGCACCATCCATCATTCCTTCAATTTTGACCAGTTTCCCAGTCCCCTGATGAAAAACATCCCCACAGCATGATGCTGCCACCCATGCTTCACTGTGGTGTTCTCTGGGTGATGCGAGGTGTTTGGTTGTGCGAGACATAGCGTTTTCCTTGATGGTCAAAAAGCTACATTTTAGTCTCATCTTACCAGAGTACCTTCTTCCATATGTTTGGGGAGTCTCCCACATGCCTTTAGGCGAACATCAAACGTGTTTGCTTATTTTTTTCTTTTAAGCAATTGCTTTTTTTCTGGCCAATCTTCCGTAAAGCCCAGCTCTGTGGAGTGTACGGCTTAAAGTGGTCCTACGGAAAGATACTCCAGCTCTGTGGAGTGTATGGCTTAAAGTGGTCCTATGGACAGATACTCCAATCTCCTCTGTGGAGCTTTGCAGCTCCTTCAGGGTTATCTTTGGTCTCTTTGTTGCCTCTGATTACTGCCCTCCTTGCCTCGTCCGTGAGTTTTGGTGGGCGGCCCTCTCTTGGCAGGTTTGTTGTGGTGCCATATTCTTTCTATTTTTTAAAATAATTTATTTAATGGTGCTCCGTGGGATGTTCAAAGTTTTGATATTTATTTTAACCCAACCCGGATCTGTACTTCTCCACAACTTTATCCCTGACCTGTTTGGAGAGCTCCTTGGTCTTCATTGTGCCGCTTGCTTGGTGGTACAACAAAATAGGAAAAACAGCAAGGGGGTGAATAAGTTGAGCGAGGAAAAACTAAGACATTGGTAAATGTATTAAAAGTAAAAACTGAGTTTGGCATGTAGCAACAAACAGCACAGAGACGAGTCCAGAAGTTGACTACTGACTGACATCAATCAGTAGTCACATTTACAATACTACACACCCTCAGCTGTCATCAATCAGTAGTCACATTTACAATACTACACACCCTCAGCTGTCATCAATCAGTAGACACATTTAAAATGCTACACACCCTCAGCTGTCATCACATTTACAATACTACACACCCTCAGCTGTCATCACATTTACAATACTACACACCCTCAGCTGTCATCACATTTACAGTACTACACACCCTCAGCTGTCATCAATCAGTAGACACATTTACAATGCTATACACCCTCAGCTGTCATCACATTTACAATACTAAACACCCTCAGCTGTCATCAATCAGTAGTCATCATATACAGACAACAGTATACAGACACGGAGTGTACAAAACATTAAGAACCCCTGCTTTTTCCATGACAAACTAACCAGGTAAAAGCTATGATCCCTTATTGATGTCACTTGTTAAATCCACTTCAGTCAGTGTAGATGAAGGGGATGAGAAGGTTTTTAAAGCCTGGAGACAATTGAGACTTGAATTGTGGATGTGTGCCATTGAGAGTGAATGAGCAAGACAAAATATTTAAATGCCTTTGAACGGAGTATGGTGGTAGGTGCCAGGAGCACCGGTTTGTGTCAAGGACTGCAATGCTACTGGGTTTTTCACGTTCAACAGTTTCCCCAGGTGTATCAAGAATGGTTCACCACCCAAAGGACATCCAGACAACTTGACACAATTGTGGGAAGCATTGGAGTCAACATGGGACAGCATCGCTGTGGAACACATTCGAAATCTTGTAGAGTCCATGCCCCGACAAATTGAGGCTTTTCTGAGGGCTGAGGTGGGGGGGGGGGGGGGGGGGTGCAACTCAACATTAGGTGTTCCTAGTGTTTGGTATACTCAGTAGGCTACAGGCTAGTAAACAAACTCTCTCACATACAGATATTCTCTCCTCTTTTATCTCGTCTGTTGGCTGGCCCCTAATGGGACCGGGTCATGTGACAGTTGGCTGGCCCCTAATGGGACCGGGTCATGTGACAGTTGGCTGGCCCCTAATGGGACCGGGTCATGTGACAGTTGGCTGGCCCCTAATAGCACCTGGTCATATGACTGAGCCAGACTGGCAGAGTGACGGCACTAAATGGGTCACCACCACCATCAGTCACAGTTCCATCCTCACCGAGACGCTGAAGCCCCTAACACACTCATATATGCACGTGCGCACATAAACACACACACACACACACACACATGCGCCTGACCAAAGGGCCTCTCCACTGATTAAAAACATGGAAAAAGAGGACATTTGAGGATGCAGACTCTGTATCGCTCGCTTGCCCTCCCTCCCTCTCTCTCTCTCTCTCTCAAACACACCCCTCACTATCAACTTCACTACAAACTACTGTGTGTTCTATCTGAAATAAGTGTGTGTAGATTCGGTGGCATTTACTCAATAAATCACTGGTAGTTATACATATGGAGTGTGCGACTTTGTTTTTATAGATTCGGTAGTATGTCAACAAATGAGCTCAGATCACCACCATGCTAGGGCCACCACCACACTAGGGCCACCACCATGCTAGGGTCATAGCCCACTGCACACTACATGGCCCAAACCCTTATCGTCTGTGTTCTGTCCAGGTGGATGGTGGCAGGAAGTCAGTGTGTTATTTAGGAGTCCACATTAGGCACAGGAAGTGGACCTTTTTATTGTCTAGAGTCTTGTTAACTCCATTGGTTGGTTGCCCTGGTTTTCAGTTGACTGAACAAACCCTTATTTTACTACTTGTAAACATGATATTTACTTGGACATTACATTGTGAAACAGCACTCATACACTTGAAGCTACAAGGTGCTATAGTTACCATTTTATTTAAGGCAATTACCTGAAAGTACCCATAGTCACCATAGTCCTAATGTATTGGCTGTAATGACAGTGTGAAATCATTTGAATAATTATTACTGCTCTATTTGGAACTTGACCACTCTGGGTGGTGTCACCATGGTGATGTGCAGTATGTGGTTGTCATAGCATTGTGAGTGGGTGAAGGCTGTGCAGCCTGGCGCCAAACCTGGTCGTGAGGGCAAGGCAGGTTGGGTAGGGGTGTGTGTGTTTCTCTGTCTGAATGCTCTGTAAGCCTTCAGTGTCTGTAAACCTTGCTGGGATTGTGTGTTAAACCTTGTCACACACTGCAGGATAATCTATATCCCTCCCCCTCCCCGTCTTTCTCCCTGTTATTTTACTGTCCCCCCCTTGTCCTCTCACCTCACTATCATGAGATTTCACTTCTATATAGAACATTTGAAGTACACCACACCATGTCTCTGTGTGTTGACGTTAATGAGGATAATGTCCTCTCCCTCCAGGACACAGCCAGTCTGAAGGTGTGGCCCAGCACCAGTCCCAGTGAGCTGATGGAACAGGCGTTGAGGAAATGGCTGACGACCCACGGCCCCGAGGAGGAGGGACGCCAGGCCGAGCAGTACGTTCTGAGGGTCAGCGATAAGCTGGAGTTCCTCTGTGGAGACCACCCCCTGATACAGTACAAGGTGACCCTTTACTCTTAGGCTCAACCTAATGATGCCCTATGACCCCTTCACCTTTAACCCCCAAACCCTCTGTAGAGTGCTTTCTTACCATCAAACTGCTCCTTTTCTCATTCTCTTACCCTCTACATGTGCTGTGCTGACCTCAACTCTCCTCTGACAGTGACCTTGTTTATCTCAACCATTCCTTAATCATTAATGTCATAAGTAGTATACAGTCTTCGACCGTAACGGTAAATGTTCCAAGGTCAGAGCGTGTAGGGAGTGGGTTTAGGAATGTCTCGTTGACCATAAATGAGACGCAGTGATCCAGAAACAGTCATCTGACTGCTGTCCTAATAACGCCTCATTAATAACACTGTCTTCCTGGAACACATTACTGTTACTCACAGACCTGGTATGTGTGCATGACTGAATCCATCTGTGTATGAGTGTGTGTCCGTGTTTCCGTGTGTGATGAAGCCGACTGTGACCATTACACCCCGCAGAAAAGGGTCCTATTTGTGAGTCCTATTTGTGACCCAGTGTTTAGATCCAGGAATCATGTCTGTACATTAGATATGGGTTACCTTCCATCTGTGTGTCTGATTTCCTCTCTTTGACCTCTCATCCCTCCTCAGTTTGTGTATTCTCCCTCTTCTGTCATCTCTCCAGAACATTTAGACTTGTCTGTCTGTCTCTGTCTGTCTGCCCACCATTCACATTTGTAAGGGACGGCAGGTAGCCTAGTGGGTAAGAGCGTAACCGAAAGGTCGCTGGTTAGAATTTAAATTTCATTACGTAAAAAATCTGTCTGTGCCCTTGAGCACAAGGCACTCAACCCTAATTGCGCCTGTAAGTCGCTCTAGATAAGAGCATCTGCTACATTACCAAAAAAACATTTAAAAGAAATTCAGTTTGGATGTGTGTGCACCAAAGACTGCATACAGAATAGTACTTTCTGTGTGTTATCACGTCTTCTCCTTTCTGTCCCAGTACATCAAAGCCTGTCTCCAGGCTAAGGAGTGTCCCCACCTGACCCTGGTCCAGGTCAGCACAGTCCAGGCCATGTTCGAGAAGGAGATCTCGGCCATCGGAGCTGTGGTCAACCGCAAGAGCTCCAACCCCCCCTTACCCCTGCCCCCCAAGAGGAGGGGGCCCTCGGTCAGTCAAACTGTGTGTGTGTGTGTGTAGTAAGTGCATGTTTGAGCATTTTCTCCAGACATTGCTAGCCGCTCTTAGCAGGTGCACTCTGACGTCATTCTGACGTTCCGTCTGGTTCTAAAGGCCAGGTGCAGTTTAATTGCTCATTAGAGCTTAATTGCCATGGTACCATGACGACTGTTCCACAGTGACAGGTGACATTGGACAGTAAATTACACATCTGTCAGTCAATGCTTCAAATGTCAATCGTTACAACTAAATGTCAACATCAACAAGACTATCTGATCTGAAAAGAAGAGAGACTGTGGTCAGACAGTGATGTCTTGTGGTAGTTGGGCCATTGACAGAAGGAGAAGTGAGTAGGACTTGAAGCACAACAGGCCTGTATACCCAGCAGCTCTCCAGGATGGTAGAGCTTTGTTCAAGGTTGTGAGGAGAGGTTGAGAGTAGAGGTCGACCGCTTATGATTTTTCAATACCGATACCGATTATTGGAGGACCAAAAAAGCCGATACCGATTTAATCGGCCAACTTTTTTTATTTGTAATAATGACAATTACAACAATACTGAATGAACACTTATTTTAACTTAATATAAGACATCAATAAAATCAATTTAGCCTCAAGTAAATAATGAAACATGTTCAATTTGGTTTAAATAATGCAAAAACAAAGTGTTGGAGAAGAAAGTAAAAGTGTAATATGTGCCATGTAAGAAAGCTAATGTTTAAGTTCCTTGCTCAGAACATGAGAACATATGAAAGCTGGTGGTTCCTTTTAACATGAGTCTTCAATATTCCCAGGTAAGAAGTTTTAGGTTGTAGTTATTATAGGAATTATAGGACTATTTCTCTCTATACCATTTGTATTTCATATACCTTTGACTATTGTATGTTCTTATAGGCACTTTAGTATTGCCAGTGTAACAGTATAGCTTCCGTCCCTCACCTCGCTCCTCCCTGGGCTCGAACCAGCAACACAACAACAGCCACCATCGAAGCAGCGTTACCCATGCAGAGCAAGGGAACAACTACTAGAAGGCTCAGAGCGAGTGACGTTTGAAACGCTATTAGCTCGTGCTAACTAGCTAGCCATTTCACATCGGTTACACCAGCCTCATCTCAGGAGTTGATAGGCTTGAAGTCATAAACAGTGCAATGCTTGACGCACAACGAAGAGCTGCTGGCAAAACACACGAAAGTGCTGTTTGAATGAATGTTTACGCACCTGCTTCTGCCTACCACCGCTCAGTCAGATACTTAGATACTTGTATGCTTGTATGCTCAGTCAGATTATATGCAACACAGGACACGCTAGATAATATCTAGTAATATCATCAACCATGTGTAGTTAACTAGTGATTATGATTGTTTTTTATAATATAAGTTTAATGCTAGCTAGCAACTTACCTTGGCTTACTGAATTCGCGTAACAGGCAGTCTCCTCGTGGAGTGCAACAAGAGAGAGGCAGGTCGTTATTGTGTTGGACTAGTTAACTGTAAGGTTGCAAGATTAGATCCCCCGAGCTGAGACGGTAAAACATCTGTCGTTCTGCCCCTGAACAAGGCAGTTAACCCACCGTTCCTAGGCCGTCATTGAAAATAAGAATGTGTTCTTAACTGACTTGCCTAGTTTAATAAAGGTATAACAAAAAAGAGAATCCGCAAATCGGCCCCCAAAAATACCGATTTCCGATTTGTTATGAAAACTAGAAATCGGCCATTCCGATTAATCGGTCGACCTCTAGTTGAGAGGATATTCTGTTCTTGTGGTGGTGTACTCTAGTCAGACGTTACAAAAATATACATGTACTCTTCTGTCGCCTAAGCACTCACCTAAATAAATACACACACTGATACACAGTACATACGCTTACATTCAAAAACACTCTTGTTCACAAACACACTTACAAAAATAATACTTTCGTTTACACACACATATATATACACACACATACACATACAACACAGGAAGTCTGCTGTTTATTCATGTTTGTGGTCTGTAGTTGAGGGCCAGTCATGTGTAGTGTTTTTCCTGCTGTGCTGACCTTGGCAAGTCTACTCTGCTTGACAACAGTGTGACTCACCCTTCAGTGTATGTGTGTTGAATATTCCTACAGTAAAGTATACTGTTTTCCTTGCTTACTCATGAAAATATTTATCTCCTCTTCCCTCTGTTTCTCTCCTTCTCTCTCTCCTCTTCCCGTTGTTTCTCTCCTTCTCTCACTCCTCTTCCCTCTGTTACTCTGCTTCTCTCTCTAGCAAGTGAATACGTGTGTATGGGAGGTGTCTACCCATTTTAAGATCGTCCTAATCAAAGGCAGCAAGGTGAACGCTGAAGAGACGGCCAAGGTAACCACTGATGATGATTACTTGATAGTAAACCTGGAATTGATGTTGCATTTTTACTGTTTGCTCTGGGATGTACAGTTAAAATCGGAAGTTTACATACACCTTAGCCAAATACATTTAAACTCAGTTTTTCACAATTCCTGACATTTAATCCTAGCAAAAGTCCCCTGTTTTAGGTCAGTTAGGATCACCACTTTATTTTAAGAATGTGAAATGTCAGAATAATAGTAGAGATTTATTTCAGCTTTTATTTATTTCATCACATTCCCAGTGGGTCAGAAGTTTACATGCACTCAATTAGTATTTGATAGCATTGCCTTTAAATTGTTTAATTTGGGTCAAACATTTCGGGTAGCCTTCCATAAGCTTCCCACAATAAGTTGGGTGAATTTTGGCCCATTCCTCCTGACAGAGCTGGTGTAACTGAGTCAGTTTTATAGGCCTCCTTGCTCACATACACTTGTTCAGTTCTGCCCCCAAATGTTCTATAGGATGGAGGTCAGGGGTTTGTGATGGTCACTCCAATACCCTGACTTTGTTGTCCTTAAGCCATTTTGCCACAACTTTGGAAGTATGCTTGGGGTCATTGTCCATTTGGAAGACCTATTTGTGACCAGGCTTTAACTTCCTGACTGATGTTTTGAGATGTTGCTTCAATATATCCACATAATTTTCCGTCCTCATGACGCCATCTATTTTGTGAAGTGCACCAGTCCCTCCTGCAGCAAAGCACCCTCACAACATGATGCTGCCACCCCCGTGCTTCACGGTTGGGATGGTGTTCTTCGGCTTGCAAGACTCCCCCTTTTTCCTCCAAACATAACAATGGTCATTTGTATGATTTTGTACAAAAAGTACGATCTTTGTCCCCATGTGCAGTTGCAACCCGTAGTCTGGCTTTTTTTATGGCGGTTTTGGAGCAGTGGCTTCTTCCTTGCTGAGCGGCCTTTCAGGTTCTGTCGATGTAGGACTCGTTTTACTGTGGATATAGATACTTTTGTACCTGTTTCCTCCAGCATCTTCACAAAGTCCTTTGCTGTTGTTCTGGGATTGATTTGCACTTTTCGCATTAAAGTACATTCATCTCTAGGAGACAGAACGTGTCTCCTTCCTGAGCGGTATGACGACTGCGTGGTCCCATGGTGTTTATACTTTCGTACTCTTGTTTGTACAGATGAACGTGTTACCTTGGGAAATTGCTCCCAAGGATGAACCAGACTTGTGGAGGTCTACAATTTTTTTTCAGAGGTCTTGGCTGATTTTTTAAAACATTTTCTTCATGATGTCAAGCAAAGAGGCACTGAGTTTGAAGGTAGACCTTGAAATACATCCACAGGTACACCTCCAATTGACTCAAATGATGTCAATTAGCCTCTCAGAAGCTTCTAAAGCCATGACATAATTTCAGGAATTATTCAAGCTGTTTAAAGGCACGGTCAATTTAGTGTATGTAAACTTCTGACCCACTGGAATTGTGATACAGTGAATTATATGTGAAATAATCTGTGAACAATTGTTGGAAAAATGACTTGTGTCATGCACAAAGTAGATGTCCTAACTGACTTACCAAAACTATAGTTTGATAACAAGAATTTTGTGGAGTGGTTGAACAACGAGTTTTAATGACTCCAACCTAAGTGTATGTAAACTTCCAACTTCAACTGTATTTATAACCCATGGACAGTAGATCCCTGTTAGCGCTCACTATGATGCTATTATGGTGAAGTAAACCCCTCTATCTCTTCAGATCCAGGTACGTGCAGGCTTGTTCCATGGCACAGAGCTGCTGTGTAAGCCAGCGGTGAGCAGCGAAAGCAGCGGACGCTCTGAACACGTGTGGAACCGCACGCTAGAGTTCGACATTACCGTGAGCGACCTGCCGCGCATGGCCCGCCTCTGCTTCGCCGTCTACGCCGTCATGGACAAGGTCAAGAAGCAGAAGTCCACCAAGAACGCCCACATCAACAAGTACCAGACCATCCGCAAGTCTGGCAAAGTGGTATGACCCACACACACACACACACACACACACACACACACACAGCACAGGCATGCGCGCACACATACAGATATTCATCTGTCCCCTCTCTCTCTTCTGTCTCTCTCTGCAGCACTACCCTGTAGCCTGGGTGAACACCATGGTGTTTGACTACAAAGGACAGCTGAAGACTGGAGATATCATCCTTCACAGCTGGTCTTCCTTTCCTGGTGAGCACACACACACACACACCTTCATGCACTTTACAAACACTTTAATTAACCTATACACGCTCACACCTACACACACACACACTTCTGAAACTCACCTACATACTTATACACTAAATGTTAGTGGCGTGTTTGAGTGATTTTTCTGTGTCCCCCAGATGAACTTGAAGAGATGCTGAACCCCATAGGAACCATCCAGACCAACCCTTACACTGAGAACACTACAGCACTCCACATCCACCTCCCTGACTATAACCCTCACACCATCCTATTCCCCCCCTTCGACAAGGTGAGGACACGCACACCCTGACGTATTCAAACATGGTTATCATTGTGAAGTATTTCGACCACTGACATGGATGTGTGTGTGGTCTACCTCTGCAGATTCTGGAGAAAGCTGCAGAGATCGCCGGGTCAAGCGACTGCTTGCCCATGGTACTGTCGTGAGTTCCAACAACTCAAACACTTACACACACAAGTGCTCCCTTTACTCCAGAGCAGCAGGCGCCAGGCATGTTGCAAGCATTTCTAGGACAGAAAGCAGACACCAAATGTGTCAGAGGGGAGGATATTGCTATGACTGGTTTCCAGGGCAACCCAGTCAGTCCTGATCCAGGATGGTGTTGGCAGGCTGGTGCACTGTCACAATAGTGTCTCTCGGAGGAATCTGAGGCTAAGATCAGCCCTCCTGTTCCACACACACACACACACACACACACACACACACACACACACACACACACACACACACACACACACAGTCTTGTACAGCTAACCTTGTGGGGGGACACAATTCAGTCCCATTCAAAATCATATTATTCCTTACCTGTACTCTTACCTTAACCCTAACCTAAAAATCTAACCTTAACCTTTTAACGTAATTCTAACTCTAACACAAATTCTAACCTTAACCCTAAACCCCCTAGAAATAGCATTTGACCTTGTGGGAACCAACAAAATCACCCATCCTAAAGCCCCTGTGGAACAGGACACACAGTTATGTAACACCGTGTGAAGCAGAGGGCTTTCCAAAACATGTCCCTTGCAGGGAGGTGTGTGTGTGGTAGAGGTTTTCAAATTAAATCAATTGTGTATATATATATATATATATATATATATAGCCCTTCGTACATCAGCTGATATCTCAAAGTGCTGTACAGAAACGCAGCCTAAAACTCCAAACAGCAAGCAATGCAGGTGTAGAAGCACGGTGGCTTGGAAAAACTCCCTAGAAAGGCCAAAACCTAGGAAGAAACCTAGAGAGGAACCAGGCTATGAGGGGTTGCCAGTCCTCTTCTGGCTGTGCCGGGTGGAGATTATAACAGAACATGGCCAAATGTTCAAATGTTCATAAATGACCAGCATGGTCAAATAATAATAATCACAGTAGTTGTCGAGGGTGCAGCAAGTCAGCACCTCAGGAATAAATGTAATTTGGCTTTTCATAGCCGATCATTAAAAGTATCTCTACCACTCCTGCTGTCTCTAGAGAGTTGAAAACAGCATGTCTGGGACAGGTAGCACGTCCGGTGAACAGGTCAGGATTTCATAGCCGCAGGCAGAACAGTTGAAACTGGAGCAGCTGCAGCACGGCCAGATGGACTGGGGACAGCAAGGAGTCATCATGCCAGGTAGTCTTGAGGCATGGTCCTAGGGCTCAGGTCCTCCGAGATAATTCGAGAGAGCATACTTAAATTCACACAGGACACCGGATAAGACAGGAGAAGTACTCTAGATATAACAAACTGATCCTAGCCCCCCGACACACAAAGTACTGCAGCATAAATACTGGAGGCTGAGACAGGAGGGGTCAGGAGACACTGTGGCCCCATCCGATGATACCCCCGGACAGGGCCAAACAGGAAGGATATAACCCTACCCACTTTGCCAAAGCACAGCCCCCACACCACTAGAGGGATATCTTCAACCACCAACTTACCATCCTGAGACAAGGCCGAGTATAGCCCACAAAGATCTCCGCCACGGCACAACCCAAGGGGGGGGCGCCAACCCAGACAGGAAGATCACATCAGTGACTCAACTCACTCAACTGACGCACCCCTCCTAGGGACGGCATGAAAGAGCACCAGTAAGCCAGTGACTCAGCACTTGTAATGGGGTTAGAGGCAGAGAATCCCAGTGGAAAGAGGGGAACCGGCCAGGCAGAGACAGCAAGGGCGGTTCGTTGCTCCAGAGCCTTTCCGTTCACCTTCACACTCCTGGGCCCGACTACACTCAATCATAGGACCTACTGAAGAGATGAGTCTTCAGTAAAGACTTAAAGGTTGAGACCGAGTTTGCGTCTCTCACATGGGTAGGCAGACCATTCCATAAACATGGAGCTCTATAGGAGAAAGCCCTGCCTCCAGCTGTTTGCTTAGAAATTCTAGGGACAATTAGGAGGCCTGCGTCTTGTGACCGTAGCGTACTTACATAGCGTTCTTACGGTCTCAAGCTTCAAGCTCTTATTCTGTGTCGACTAACAATGTTTCATTGTTGATTGTTGTTAAAGCAATCAAACATGCATGCAAGTACAGATCTATTTTTATCTCTCTGATGGTGGATAGGATTACATGCAGTGTACTCTGATTCCAGATCTGTGGTTAATGGTGACTTCTACCTTTAGCACCCCTTGCTACTCCTCTGTACGTAATGTGATTTCTTACCTTGTGCTGCCACCTAGTGGTAACTTACCACCTCTGCTGTTTCTCCACAGGGCCGAGGCGGTAAGAAGTTCCACATCGAGCTGAAGGAGATCATGGAGAGGGACCCTCTGTCCCAGCTGTGTGAGAATGAGAAGGACCTCATCTGGACACTACGCTACGACTGCATGGAGAACTTCCCCCAGTCACTGCCCAAACTGCTGCTCTCCGTCAAGTGGAGCAAACATGAGGACATGGCCCAGGTACATACTGTGCCACATGAACCTGTCTTGTGTATTGATAGTGTTTTTTAACACACTCAATTTCTTCTCAAGGGCAATAAACTAGTGTGACTCAATGGTCAGATCCTAAATGAACCCCTAGCCCATACCACTATGCCCCTCATCAGTCCCTTCAAAGATCTGCTGTGCTCCTGTATTGGTTATTAATCATAGTGAATGATCTGTCTCTCAGCTCCAGGCCTTGCTGCAGATCTGGCCCAAGCTGAGTCCCAGGGACGCTCTGGAGCTGCTTGACTTTAACTATCCAGACCAGTACGTCAGAGAGTACGCTGTGGGCTGCCTGAGGGATATGAGGTAGTCCACACGCTCACAGACACGCTCACACATAACTATTCCTAGTTCACTTACTGTTGTAATGTCTTATTCACTATCTCTTCCACTCCCGCTCTGGCTCTCCCCCCTCTCCCTCTCACCCCCTCTCCCTCTCACTCCCTCTTCTGCTCCTGCTCTACCCCCTCTCCTCTCTCTTTTCCTCTCACCCCTTTTCCGCCCCCTGCTCTCCCCCCCCCAGTGATGAGGAGTTGTCTCAGTACCTGCTCCAGCTGGTCCAGGTGTTACGTTATGAACCCTACTATGACTGTGCCCTCACCCGCTTCCTACTGAACAGAGCCCAGTGCAACCGCAACATAGGACACTTCCTCTTCTGGCATCTCAGGTGAGAGAGAGTGAGACGGTGTGTGTGTGTGTGTGTGTATGTAATTATTATTTTTTTCACCTTTATTTAACCAGGTAGGCTAGTTGAGAACAAGTTCTCATTTACAACTGCGACCTGGCCAAGATAAAGCATAGCAGTGTGAACAGACAACAACACAGAGTTACACATGGAGTAAACAATAAACAAGTCAATAACACAGTAGGAAAAAAAAGTCTATATACATTGTGTGCAAAAGGCATGAGGAGGTAGACGAATAATTACAATTTAGCAGATTAACACTGGAGTGATAAATGATCAGATGGTCATGTGCAGGTAGAGATACTGGTGTGCAAAAGTGCAGAAAAGTAAATAAATAAAAACAGTATGGGGATGAGGTAGGTAAATTGGGTGGTCTATTTACCGACGGACTATGTACAGCTGCAGCGATCGGTTGCTCAGATAGCAGATGTTTAAAGTTGGTGAGGGAGATAAGTCTCCAACTTCAGCGATTTTTGCAATTCGTTCCAGTCACAGGTAGCAGAGAACTGGAAGGAAAGGCGGCCAAATGAGGTGTTGGCTTTAGGGATGATCAGTGAGATACACCTGCTGGAGCGCGTGCTACGGGTGGGTGTTGTTATCGTGACCAGTGAGCTGAGATAAGGCAGAGCTTTACCTAGCATGGACTTGTAGATGACCCGGAGCCAGTAGGTCTGGCAACGAATATGTAGCGAAGGCCAGCCGACTAGAGCATACAGGTCGCAGTGGTGGGTGGTATAAGGTGCTTTAGTAACAAAACGGATGGCACTGTGATAAACTGCATCCAGTTTGCTGAGTGGAGTATTGGAAGCTATTTTGTAGATGACATCGCCGAAGTCGAGGATCGGTAGGAAAGTCAGTTTTACTAGGGTAAGTTTGGCAGCGTGAGTGAAGGAGGCTTAGGGTGCTTGTCTAAGGGTGTGTGTGTAAGGGTGTGTGTGTAAGGGTGTGTGCGTGTGTAAGGGTGCGTGCGTGCGTGTGTCAGGGTGCGTGTGTCAGGGTGCGTGCGTGCGTGCGTGCGTGTGTCAGGGTGCGTGCGTGCGTGTGTCAGGGTGCGTGCGTGCGTGCGTGTGTCAGGGTGCGTGCGTGCGTGTGTCAGGGTGCGTGCGTGCGTGCGTGCGTGTGTGTGTCAGGGTGTGTGCGTGCGTCAGGGTGTGTGCGTGCGTCAGGGTGCGTGCGTGCGTGCGTGTGTCAGGGTGCGTGCGTGTGTCAGGGTGCGTGCGTGCGTGTGTCAGGGTGCGTGCGTGCGTGTGTCAGGGTGCGTGCGTGCGTGTGTCAGGGTGTGTGCGTGGGTGTAAAGATTTAAAATACATTTTCCTCTACACAGGCTGTATGTTCCGTGAGGTTATGTGCATTAACCCACCCCAGGTATGACTGCCACTGTAACTGTAGGGTGACTGTGCTGCCCCCTGTAGGTCAGAGATGCACATGCCAGCCGTCGCTGTCCAGTTCTCTCTCATTCTGGAGGCTTACTGTCGCGGCAGCATCCCTCACATTGAGGTCCTGAAGAAACAGGTAAGGACCCCAACACGGGCGCGCTCACGCCCTGACCCCAACCTTAGCCTGTGAATGAATCACTACAGTATATCTAATTCTGTCACCACCTCTAATTCTATAGTTTCCCTTTAGTTCAGAATGGGGTTATTTATAAAGAAGTCAGATGACAGCAGCCTGACTTCTGACCTCTACTGTATTAGCCCTGACATCCGCACTGCTGGCAGCTTCCTCCCACTTCCTGTTCACTGCTCTCCTTCCTGTTTTGGAATTAACTACCACACTGTGAGATGTTTCAGGAAGCCCATGCTGTCATGCGTAGCATCTGTGTCAGATTTGAAAGGCAATACAGCAGTGGTGTAATTTCATCATTATTACATTGTGTTTCTTCTATGATGTAACAACATTACGCCCCCTCTCTCTCTCCATAGGTGGAGGCTCTGAGCAAGCTGAAGTCTGTGTTGTAACAACATTACGCCCCCTCTCTCTCTCCATAGGTGGAGGCTCTGAGCAAGCTGAAGTCTGTGTTGTAACAACATTACGCCCTCTCTCTCCATAGGTGGAGGCTCTGAGCAAGCTGAAGTCTGTGTTGTAACAACATTACGCCCCCTCTCTCTCTCCATAGGTGGAGGCTCTGAGCAAGCTGAAGTCTGTGTTGTAACAACATTACGCCCCCTCTCTCTCTCCATAGGTGGAGGCTCTGAGCAAGCTGAAGTCTGTGTTGTAACAACATTACGCCCTCTCTCTCCATAGGTGGAGGCTCTGAGCAAGCTGAAGTCTGTGTTGTAACAACATTACGCCCTCTCTCTCCATAGGTGGAGGCTCTGAGCAAGCTGAAGTCTGTGTTGTAACAACATTACGCCCTCTCTATAGGTGGAGGCTCTGAGCAAGCTGAAGTCTGTGTTGTAACAACATTACGCCCCCTCTCCCCATAGGTGGAGGCTCTGAGCAAGCTGAAGTCTGTGTTGTAACAACATTACGCCCCCTCTCTCCATAGGTGGAGGCTCTGAGCAAGCTGAAGTCTGTAAATGAGCTGATCAAGCTGGGCACCATCAAGAACGCCCGCAGTAAGACCAAGGAGGCCATGCTCACCAAAGAGGCCATGATGACTTGTCTGAGACAGAGTGGCTACACAGAGACCCTCTCTGACCTGCACTCCCCTCTCAATCCCAGTGTCCTGCTCTCTGGAATCAAGTAAGGGCCAAGGGGGGAGAGGGTTAGATGGGAGTGGAGAGGGGGATGTGGATGACTATGATTTGACTCTCTTGCTCTATTTTTTTGCTTTTTCTCCCGCATTCCTCCCTCTTTCATCCCTGCCAGTGTGGAGAAGTGTCGGTACATGGACTCTAAGATGAAGCCTCTGTGGATCGTCTACAACAACAAGCTGCTGGGGGGAGACACCCTGGGAATCATCTTCAAGAATGGAGACGGTACGAGGGGGTTGGATCTAACATTGACATGTTAGTCATTTAGCAGACGCTCTTATCCAGAGAGACTTACATGAGCAATTAGGATTAAGTGCTTTGCTCAAGGACACATCAACCAATTTTTCACCTAGTCAGCTGCGGGATTCGAACTAGCGACCTTTCAGTTACTGGCCCAATGCCCTTAAGCGCTAGGCTACCATCCTCTAAGAGATGAAATGTAAGATCACTAAAGTTCAGGGGGAGAGAGCGAGGGAAGAATAGTGAGGTCAAGATGGAGGGATGTGTATTATGGAAGGTGGTTTGAAGCTGGAAGGATGAATGAAAGACTCCTCTCTCTTTCCAGACCTGAGACAAGACATGTTGACACTGCAGATCTTGAGGTTGATGGACCTGCTATGGAAGGAGGCCAATCTGGACCTTAGGTGTGTATATTAATATAAAAGGTGTGTGTCCTCAGTCAGACTCTGTCAGTAAGGCTTGTTTGTTCCTGTTCTCTGTAGGGAAGGGGAAGCTGTGTTGGGGGGGGGGGCCTTAATCACCCCCTGCTAGCCTGACCTCTAACCTCCCCACATCCATACCCCCTGCATCACACACCCACTACCCGCTTCTCATCCTAATCAAATCCACACACACTAGCGCTCGCACTCATACTCTAACACACACACAGTCTACCACATCTGGAGCTGAACAGTGTGTGGGATTGTTTTGACAGTTGAGCTGGGGGGCAGGCTGTTAGGTTACAGGGACAAGGGCTCAGCGAGCAGAAGGAGCTCTGCAGACAGGGTCATAAAACCACTGTGATGTGTTATTTGGAGTGTGATCATGCGTACATTCTGGTCACATGCTGAGACCGAGCCGGGGAAAAGGGAAACAACATGGAGATAATTATAGGGTGCATCTCAATGGTGTTGATGATGATTCATTGGAACAAAATGTGTCTGTGCAGAATTGTGCCCTACGGTTGCCTAGCGACTGGTGACCGATCCGGGCTGATCGAGGTGGTGTCGTCGGCGGATACCATCGCCAACATCCAGCTGACCAGTAGCAACGTTGCGGCCGCCGCAGCCTTCAACAAGGACGCACTGCTCAACTGGCTCAAAGAAAAGAACTCTGGGTAAAACCACACTTTCCCAAACGGGTTTGTTTGTTTCTTACACCAGGGCTCTTTCTCAATGTGAATTACTGACCTATTTCATAGATATGTAACTGTATGTATATAACAGGCAACATGTTAGTGAGCTGCTATGCTTTGGCGGTGCAAACCCAGTGAACGCTCCCACTTGGCCAACACTTTATTTTGTGTTTGTGTACTATGCAGAGATGCTCTGGAGAAGGCGATCGAGGAGTTCACCCTGTCATGTGCAGGCTACTGCGTGGCCACCTACGTCCTGGGGATAGGTGACCGCCACAGTGACAACATCATGGTCCGCAGCACTGGACAGGTGGGTCGAGGTGCTCTCTGTACGACAGTCTAAATCACAGAGGTTCATTTATGGACTCTGTTCTTACATTGTGTGTGTGTCTCAGCTCTTCCACATAGACTTTGGGCATATCCTGGGGAACTTCAAGTCCAAGTTTGGCATCAAGAGGGAACGCGTCCCCTTCATCCTGACCCATGACTTCATCCACGTCATCCAACAGGGAAAGACGGGCAACACTGAGAAGTTTGGCAGGTGAGCTTCTGTCCCCTTTCACTACTCAGGTGATCCAGGCCGGGAACACTATCTGTTGCCTAGCTTTTATCAATTATCTACTTGAGTAAATGTATAGTGAACTGAATGTGTGTGTTGTGCCTAGTTTCCGTAATTACTGTGAACAAGCCTACCTGATTCTGAGGCGGAATGGGAACCTCTTCATCACCCTGTTTGCCCTCATGCTGACTGCTGGACTGCCAGAGCTCACCTCGGTCAAGGATATACAGTACCTAAAAGTAATTCACACACCCACACGCACGCAGTATATAGTTGGCCACGTCACATGGGCTACAGTTTACATGTGCTACAGAAGTAATCTGTTATGATAAGAGTAGTTAAGTCTCCTCCCTTCTCCCCTGTAGGACTCTCTGGCCCTGGGGAAGACCGACGACGAGGCACTGAAACAGTTCCGCCAGAAGTTTGACGAGGCACTGAGAGAGAGCTGGACCACCAAAGTCAACTGGATGGCCCACAACGTGGTCAAGGACAACCGCTCCTAGAACAGACAGACATCCTGAAGCTGGAGGGTTAAAGGTCAGGGGTTAGGAGGGTCTGAGGTCTATCCAGGGCTCGGACAACCGTGATTGTGCGGGCTAAGGTGTTGCTAAGGGGCGAAGACCAGACAGGACTGGACTTGGGGCCTTAAAGAAGGGAACCTAGAAGACCATCTTAAACACACATGCTCTTACAGGCTTAAAATCCCCCTCCCTTTGCCTTTCCTCTGGCTTTTGAAGCTGCTGTGTCCCTCCAGCCAGTCCAGCAGTCCCATTGTCTCTCCCTGATCTTGTGACATATTTGTGGGTAATGTGGTTGCGTGTTTTGCACTCGCTCAGTGAGAGTCAGAGCCCAACACCTGAGGAATAGTGTGGTTTCTCCGACCCCCCCGTTGTAAATGGACTGCCCCCTTGGAGCCTGGACTAGACTGAACTAATGAGGAAGGCGACAGGGGTGGTTGTCAGCAGGACTTCTGATCTGCCTCGTGTTGGACTTAAAGGGAGAGGTTGGGGTTGATCACACCCACTACAGGCCTTGCACCAGACAGTTTGATTGACAGCACACGTAAAGACTGGGTGTGTAAAGACTGAGGACCAAAGTGGCTCACCCGCGTGTCTTTAAATGACACCAAAACGTGCACATGGCCAGAGGAAGTGGGTCTTATTGGACTTTTCCTCACGAGGCTCCAGTCCATCTTGAAAGTGTGCCTGAAAACTGGAACAGATTGTATCTTTTAGTTTTTTTTCATGTTTTTATTTTATTGCCATTTAAGATTTAATTCTTTCTAAGATGTTTAAGATGTATATGTGCCAGACTACTAGAGACAGAGTTAGAGAGAGAGACCCTCTGATCCTGTGGTCTTGAGAAAGAGTCACTCATGACCAAATTCTCTGGACGCCTCCTCCCGACAGCTAAAGAAAAGTTTATGTGCAGGTTTTTCAACTTTACGCACTCCTCTGTCCCCTCCTAGTAGCTAGCTAGTTATTTGCCTCGCTGTAACCTTAACAGAACTGCGGGAAAGCAGTGCTCAGCAAGCTGGGGCAAAGAACACTGATTTGGCGTGCATGCTGTGCGCTCCACACTGAATACACCATCCCGGTGACATCCAGATGGTTACCAATATTATAATATTTCTCATGAAGGCTGCTATCCTACTTGGAATAAAACAAACTCTAGGGAAAGATTTGGCCGAGTTAACATTCGGCGATTGATTTGGTGGTTTAGCTCTAGGGAAGAGGCATCCATGTGGGTGGGGCGGTTCAATTTGGTCACGCAGCTTCTGTCTTTGAGAAAAGGGGTGAATTGGACCATCAAACACTGGCACCATTTTGAAGAAAGGACGGAGGGAGAGAGAGAGCTTAAAATGTTTCTAACACTTTATTTTGTGTTCCTGCTTGGGAATGTGGATGTAACATTCCTGTGTTCCATTTTATCAAATTATGGTGGTTGTTGGGCAAACAGAACAGGCACAAAGGGTGCGTCATCACCACACTACCCCATAGAGGTATTATCACTACCCCATAGAGATTCTGTCTTAGACAGACTTGCCTAAGGATGCCAGAGCTAGTCTTTCAAAGCACAAAACTGCTCACATGATAACCACAATGAAAGAAATAACCGAAGCATGTAACTAAAATGCCTTTTAGGACCAAAACAAAAGTGAACTTTGTCGTTTTAGGTTTGTTTTTACTGTGTTTTTAATAATCTGTTCAAAAATCAAATGTTTGTGTGAAAAATGTCTTCTTTTTTTTTTTTAATTTACATCAGCTGAAATGGGTGGAGTTTTGGACCTGTGGGAGGGGTTTGCCAGCAGAAGGTGTAACACTGCGATTCAAAGCTACTTCCTGGGTTTGTCATGAGGGGCTCTTCCAGTATCCGTGTTTTGATTTTGTGCAATATCCGTATAGGAGTCTACATGTATATTATGTAAATGAACCCTTGGGCCCTAATGCCTGAGGCTATAATGGTTGTCACTCTGGGTTCATGTGTATTGCTGCTGTGTTTCTCACCGCTAGCCTTCTTAAGTCTCTCAGACACTGAATATTGTCAAATGTACAGGCTTTTATGGTTTTCCAGTTTTTTGTTTTCATATGAGTTTTATTAAAGTTATTTTCCATCTAACGGCATTTTTCTTTTGTAATACGTTTGTGTGTTTGTGTTTGTTTGTTTGTGTGTTTGTGTGTGTGCGACTGTGCGTGTGTGCCCCTTCAATCACTGCAGTGCCAGCGAGTCTGTGCATAAGATGTGGTATATTTGCGTAACAAATTGGCAGTGCACAAGGACGAGCACCGATTTGATCCCTGTGGCTATGGCACTGTGATGAATGCAGATTGATTCCAGGCCCAGAGAGCCTGCATTCTTTCCACTGTGGTTGTGTGAGTGAAGGAGGGAGAGCACAGTGGGGCTCTGCTGGAGGGGACCAGCATGCCTCTCTACTGATGTCATACATGGTGAAGTAGCCAATAACCCTTATTGCCAGGTTATGGATCCTGAATAGAACTTGTGGGTCAGCAGCTACCTGGATTCCATCTGGAGATGGCAGGTCACAGTGCTATGTAGCTGATAATACCTGCAAATGCCATGATTGATAGGTTGTTGTTTCTCTGCGTGTCAGGAGGTTGCCAAGATACCCACTATGAGCTGTCACGTTGAACACAAGCTTGTTTTATCGGGTCAGAAGTGATAACTGAAGGGGAAAATGAAGTGATATCATTACATTCAGCTTGTTCCAAGTCAGCAACACTCATTGACTCAACATGTGCTGTCATCTTTGACTGCAATGGTTAATTATGGAGCATTTATGGAATAATTACCATTGTATCATTTCCCCAGCACTCTAGCTTGGGTAATAGTTGTTTACTTCAAGAACTCTGAATTAAAAAGGGGAATGGGTGGGTGGATAGCCCCTCCCTCCCCTATTCCATTTTCTTCCTACACAATTGTGTTTGTCCCCTATTCTCTGTCTGCAGTTGAAATAACTAGTCTTTTATATTGCTCTGTTTCCAGTGGCACTGATGATGGAGGCCCACTCGCTCTGTTTGAATCTCCCTCCGGTACCATATTCACCTCATAACACAGCTGTAGGTCACTCTTGACGTCAGAAGGCCTGTCTATCTTTCTCCTATGTATCCAAACCTGAATGACTGTCGTTGGAGCAGACCGTGTTGACCTCCGTGAATACCAAACAGGTCATTGACGGCCTTAAACCCAGACATTAGTCAATGTAACAAGCCAGAGAAGAAGATACTGGGTGTCTAATAATGATAATGACTCACGCTTGACATCAATTTCCTTTTCAATGTCCACCACCGTTGAATGGTAATGGGGTTAGAGCCCTCGATCTTGGTCTCCTGGGTACGGAAGAGGCTTGTGGGATAGAGGGTTTTCCTGCCTTCTGTAGATCTGTGTGCAACGTGTCTGTTATGGTCTATGATAGCCTATAGGGAGGAAGACCTGGCAGTGTGTTGCCAGGACAACAACCTCTCCCTCATTGTCATCGAGTCGAAGGAGCTGATCATGGACTACAGGAAATGGATGGTTGAGCACGCCCCAATCCAAGTGGGGCAGGTTGAGAGCTTAAAAAAAAACTAAATAAAATGTGTCAATCAACTAATACCCTTATTGATACATGTGCAAGGGTATGCTCCACAAGTTGCAGTATTAGAAAATGAAGGGTATCTATTAGGCAGCAGGTAGCCTGGCGTGTCGGAGTGTTGGGCCAGTTACCGGAAGGTTGCTGGATCGAATCCAGGAGAAGCCAAGGTAAAAATCTTTCGTTCTGCCCTTGACCAAGGCAGTTAACCTCCCGGGGATGTCTATTAAGGCAGCCTCTCTGACTCACAGGAGTTTTGGTTGACACATTTTGGTTGAAAGCAGTCAGTTGTGCAATGGACTAGGTATACCCTTTTCCCATTGCTATGATATGACTTCCAGGAATGACCAGCAGAGGGAGCAATGAAAGCTACATCATGGCAAATCTAATATGCATGTTCATAAATCATACATGACAGAGCATATTCTACATGTTCAGCTGATTTAACGCTCTCTTAACTATGATCTTTTTATGTGGGTAATGGTTGTCACCTGCAGCTCCAGAAATTGAGTAATCAATCAGAAGTCCATTAAATCAATAAAACCTCTGAAGCCTGCAGTTATGCAGAATAGCAGAGATTGTGCAACCACAATGTTGGTCCCATGTTTCATGAGCTGAAATAAAATATCCCAGAAATGTTCCATACACATTTGTTTACATCCGGGTTAGTGAGCATTTCTCCTTTGTCAAGTTAATCCATCCAGCTGACAGTTGTGGCATATCAAGAAGCTGATTAAACAGCATGATCATTACACAGGTGTACCTTGTACTGGGGACAAAAGGTCACACAACACAATGCCAAAGATGTGTCAAGTTTTGAGAGAGCGTGCAATTGGCACGCTGACTGCAGGAATGTCCACCAGAGCTGTTGCCAGAGAATTGAATGTTAATTTATCCACCATAAACCGCCTCCAACATTGTTTTAGAGAATTTGTCAGGAAGTCCAACCGGCCTCACAACCACAGACCACGTGTATGGAGTCGATTGATTAGGATCCCCATTAGCCGACGCCAGTGGCAACAACTAGTCTTACTGGGGTCCAAGACATAAAATACTTTTAAAAACAGTGTGTGTGTGTGTGTGTGTGTGTGTATCTATCCGTCCCATTGTCGTGCCATTCATCATGATAATGCACTGCCCCATGTCGCAAGGATCTGTACACAATTCCTGAAAACTGAAAATGTCAGTTCTCCGTGGCCTGCATTGAGATGTTTCTACAACTTGATTGGAGTCCACCTGTGGTAAATTCAATTGATTGGAAATTATTTGGAAAGGCACACGTCTGTCTATATAAGGTCCCACAGTTGACAGTGCATGTCAGGGCAAAAACCAAGCCATGAGGTCGAAGTAATTGTCCGTAGAACTCCGAGACAGGATTGTGTCGAGGCACAGATCTGGGGATGGGTACCAAAAAAAATCTGGAGCATTAAAAGTCCCCAAGAACACAGTGGCCTCCATCATTCTCAAATGGAAGAAGTTTGGAATCACCAAGATTCTCCTAGAGCTGGCTGCCTGGTGAAACTGAGCAATCAGGGGAGAAGGGCCTTAGTCAGGGAGGTGACCAAGAACCCGATGGTCACTCTGACAGAGCTCCAGAGTTCCTCTGTGGAGATGGGAGAACCTTCCGGAAGGACAACCATATCTGCAGCATTCTACCAATCAGGCCTTTATGGTAGAGTGGCCAGACAGAAACCACTCTTCAGTAAAAGGCACATGACAACCTGCTTGGAGTTTCCCAAAAGGCACCTAAAGCACTCTCAGACCATGAGAAACAAGATTCTCTAGTCTGATAAAACCAAGATTGAAATCTTTGGCCTGAATGCCAAGCATCACGTCTGGAGGAAACCAGGCACCATCCCTACAGTGAAACATGGTGGTGGCAGCATCCTGCTGTGGGGATGTCTTTCAGAGGCAGGGACTGGGAGACTAGTCAAGGGGAAGCTGAACGGCGCAAAGTACAGAGAGATCCTAAATAAAAACCTGCTTCAGAGTGCTCAGGACCTCGGACTGTAGCGAAGGTTCACCTTCCAACAGGACAACGAACCTAAGCAAACAGTCAAGACGATGCAGGAGTGGCTTCGGGACAAGTCTTTGAATGTCCTTGAGTGGCCGAGACAGAGCCCGGACTTGAACCCGATCAAACATCTCTGGAGAGACTTGAAAATAGTTGTGGAGCTACGCTCCCCATCCAACCTGACAGAGCTTGAGAGGATCTGCAGAGAAGAAGGGAGAATCTCCCTAAATACAGGTGTACCAAGCTTGTAGCGTCATACCCAAGAAGACTTGTGACTGTAATCACTGCCAAAGGTGCTTCAACAAAGTACAGAGTAAAGGATCTGAATACGTTTGCAAATGTGATATCGTTATTTATTTTTCATACTTTTGCAAAAATGTTTTTAAAAAACATTTAGATTTGTCGTTATGGGGTATTGTGTGTAGATTTAAAAAAATGTTTTAATCAATTTTAGAATGAGGCTGTAACATAACAAAATGTGGAAAAAGTCAAGTGGTCTGAATGCTTTCCGAAAGCACTGTATCTGTATTCCCAGTCATGTGAAATTGTGTATTTACAGTGCCTTGCGAAAGTATTCGGCCTCCTTGAACTTTGCGACCTTTTGCCACATTTCAGGCTTCAAACATAAAGATATAAAACTGTATTTTTTTGTGAAGAATCAACAACAAGTGGGACACAATCATGAAGTGGAACGACATTTATTGGATATTTCAAACTTTTTTAACAAATCAAAAACTGAAAAATTGGGCATGCAAAATTATTCAGCCCCCTTAAGTTAATACTTTGTAGCGCCACCTTTTGCTGCGATTACAGCTGTAAGTCGCTTGGGGTATGTCTCTATCAGTTTTGCACATCGAGAGACTGAAATGTTTTCCCATTCCTCCTTGCAAAACAGCTCGAGCTCAGTGAGGTTGGATGGAGAGCATTTGTGAACAGCAGTTTTCAGTTCATTCCACAGATTCTCGATTGGATTCAGGTCTGGACTTTGACTTGGCCATTCTAACACCTGGATATGTTTATTTTTGAACCATTCCATTGTAGATTTTGCTTTATGTTTTGGATCATTGTCTTGTTGGAAAACAAATCTCCGTCCCAGTCTCAGGTCTTTTGCAGACTCCATCAGGTTTTCTTCCAGAATGGTCCTGTATTTGGCTCCATCCATCTTCCCATCAATTTTAACCATCTTCCCTGTCCCTGCTGAAGAAAAGCAGGCCCAAACCATGATGCTGCCACCACCATGTTTGACAGTGGGTATGTTCAGGGTGATGAGCTGTGTTGCTTTTACGCCAAACATAACGTCTTGCATTGTTGCTAAAAAGTTCAATTTTGGTTTCATCTGACCAGAGCACCTTCTTCCACATGTTTGGTGTGTCTCCCAGGTGGCTTGTGGCAAACTTTAAACAACACTTTTTATGGATATCTTTAAGAAATGGCTTTCTTCTTGCCACTCTTCCATAAAGGCCAGATTTTTGCAATATACGACTGATTGTTGTCCTATGGACAGAGACTCCCACCTCAGCTGTAGATCTCTGCAGTTCATCCAGAGTGATCATGGGCCTCTTGGCTGCATCTCTGATCAGTCTTCTCCTTGTATGAGCTGAAAGTTTAGAGGGACGGCCATGTCTTGGTAGATTTGCAGTGGTCTGATACTCCTTCCATTTCAATATTATCGCTTGCACAGTGCTCCTTGGGATGTTTAAAGCTTGGGAAATATTTTTGTATCCAAATCCGGCTTTAAACTTCTTCACAACAGTATCTCGGACCTGCCTGGTGTGTTCCTTGTTCTTCATGATGCTCTCTGCGCTTTTAACGGACTTCTGAGACTATCACAGTGCAGGTGCATTTATACGGAGACTTGATTACACACAGGTGGATTGTATTTATCATCATTCGTCATTTAGGTCAACATTGGATCATTCAGAGATCCTCACTGAACTTCTGGAGAGAGTTTGCTGCACTGAAAGTAAAGGGGCTGAATAATTTTGCACGCCCAATTTTTCAGTTTTTGATTTGTTAAAAAAGTTTGAAATATCCAATAAATGTCGTTCCACTTCATGATTGTGTCCCACTTGTTGTTGATTCTTCACAAAAAAATACAGTTTTATATCTTTATGTTTGAAGCCTGAAATGTGGCAAAAGGTCACAAAGTTCAAGGGGGCCGAATACTTTCACAAGGCACTGTATTTAAATTGACTGATTTTCTTATATGAACTGTAACTCTGTAAAATGTTGCGTTTATATTTCTGTTCAGTATATATCATTTTAGCAATTATTTCTGTAACATATGGACATTGATTAATCATAGATTTCCATAAATGTTCCAATGGTTAGATGCATACAGATCTGAGATCAATACAATACTTACTACAGTAATATTGGGGTGCGTTTTAAATGGAGAGGATTGCTGGATAAATAAATCTGTTCTGTCACTTAGTACTTCCGCTGGTAAGACATTGAAAAACAGCTTCTATCTCAAGGCCATCAGACTGTTAAATCAAAATCAAATAATTGTATTTGTCAAAAACACGTGGTTAGCAGATGTTAATGTGAGTGTAGCGAAATGCTTGTGCTTCTAGTTCCGACAATGCAGTAATAACCAACGAGTAATCTAACCTAACAATTCCACAACTACTTCCTTATACACACAAGTGTAAAGAAATAAAGAATATGTACATAAAGATATGAATGAGTGCTGGTACAGAACGGCATAGGCAAGATGCAGTAGATGGTATTGAGTACAGTATATACATATGAGATGAGTAATGTAGGGTATGTAAACATATAAAAGTGTCATAGTTTAAAATGGCTAGTGATACATGTATTACATAAAGATGGCAAGATGCAGTAGATGATATAGAGTACAGTATATACATATGAGATGAGTAATGTAGGGTATGTAAACATTATATTAAGTGGCATTGTTTAAAGTGGCTAGTGATACATTTTTTACATCAATTTCCATTATTGAAGTGAGCTGGAGTTGAGTCAGTATGTTGGCAGCAGCCACTCAATGTTAGTGGTGGCTGTTTAACAGTCTGATGGCCTTGAGATAGAAGCTGTTTTGCAGTCTCTCGGCCCCTGCTTTGATGCGCCTGTACTGACCTCGTCTTCTGGATGATAGCGGGGTGAACAGGCAGTGGCTCGGGTGGTTGATGTCCTTGATGATCTTTATGGCCTTCCTGTGACATCGGGTGGTGTAGGTGTCCTGGAGGGCAGGTAGTTTTCCCCCGGTGATGCGTTGTGCAGACCTCACAACCCTCTGGAGAGCCTTACGGTCGTGGGCGGAGCAGTTGCTGTACCAGGCGGTGATACAGCCCGACAGGATGCTCTCGATTGTGCATCACTAGCACAGAGAGGCTGCTGCCTACATACAGACTTGAAATCATTGGCCACCTTAAATGGAACACTAGTCACTTTAATTATTCCACTTTAATAATGTTTACATATCTTGCATTACTCATCTCATATATACTGTATTCTATATTATCTATTGTGTCTTAGCTTATGCGCTCTGACATTGCTCATCCATATAATGATATATACTTTTTCCATTCCTTTACTTAGATGTGTGTGTATTAGGTATTTGTTGTGGAATTGTTAGATGTTACTTGTTAGATATTGCTGCACTGTAGGAACAAGAAGCACAAGCATTTCGCTACACTCGCAATAACATCAGCTAACCATGTGTATGTAACCAATACATTTGATTTGTTAAGTGTCATAGTGTGTATTGTATTTGTGATGGACAGAGTTCTTCTGTTGAACTGCAGGCTGTGATGATACAGGCAGGGAAGAAATGTCATATAATAAGTGGTCACAATTTATTTATATTTTATAATGCCATAAGTCATTTTAATGTGTAGAATTGCCATGTCTTCATGCATTTTGTGAAAGTGTGATAGGTGGTGCAGTTATGTGTGTCTGATGGCAGTGTATTCCAGACATGGGAAGCTCTCACAGAGAAAACAGATTTACTAAAGGTGCTTTTCCTTAAGGGAACTATACAGTCACCTCTCATGGCAGACCTTGTGGATCTGCTGCCATATGTTTGGGTTTTCTGTTTAACAAAAACACAGTGGAGGGGGAGCCAGGCCATTTAGGATCTTGAATACAAGACATGCATCGGTGTATTGCACAAGATTTTCCCAACTCAGGAGCTCATGCGTTCTGAGGATGTAACAGTGATGATGGCTATTAGGCTTCCTATCAAGCACTTTGAGAGCCTGTTTGTAGACAGGCTGAATAGGTTTTAATGTTGTACAGCAAGCTTGGGCCCAACTAATCAAGCAGTATGTTAAGTGGAGGAGTATCATAGATTTAAGGTACAGTTTTGCTACCTCTGTAGTCAAAAATTTCACCTGCTTTTTAAAAGAGAGGTTGGAATCAAGTATGATGCCAAGGTACTTAATCAGATACCACCTGGAGCTTCTCCCCTGACACATAGACATCTGGCTCAGTAGCATCTGTTGCCCTCTGTGAAGAACATGCAAAAAGTTGTTTTCACATTGAGATGCAAACACGAGTCACTGAGCCACTTTGTAACCTGGACCATTACAGTAGTGAGTTCTTGTGCAGCTTGTTGTTTGCTCTTTGCATGCACGTATATCACTGTATCATCTGCATACATTTGAACTTCAGACCCAGTACAGACAGAAGGCAGATCATTAATGTACAGGCTGAACAGGAGGGGCCCCAGTATTGACCCTTGGGGCACGCCCACATCATAGCTAAGAGTGGGCGACAGCTCATTGCTCACTCTGACACACTGAGTTCTGCCTTCAAGGTATGATTTCATCCATCTCAAGGCATCGGAGGAAAAGTTGAACTTGGACAATTTTGTGATGAGAATCTCATGGTTAACAGTATCAAAAGCCTTCCTTAGGTCCAGAAACACAGCCCCAACAAAGCCCCCTTTGTCCATCTTGGACTTCACATTTTCCAGAAGAAAGCAGTTGTCCGTTTCTGTGGAGTGTTTTGCTCTGACTAAACTGCATGGAGTGTAATGTGAAGGAGCTGTTGTTGAGGTGGGCAATCAGTTGTTCTGCTACACACTTTTCAACAACCTTTGAAACCACAGGTAGTATACTAATGGGCCTGTAGTTACTCACGTCAGCAGGGTCACCCGATTTAAAGATGGCCGTTATTATGGCCGACTTCCATACCCTTGGAAACACCCTGAGACCAATAGATGTGTTGGTGACCTTAGTAATGGGGTCAATGAGTGACTCCAAGTTGTAGTTCTGGAAGAAACCCCCCCACCCACTGTTTGTCTCGCTGCAGCTCGCCCCTGCAGCTCAACCTGCTGCAGCTAGAGGACAACATGGCACCCCCTAGTGGAGCAGTAAAGCAGCACTGTACAGCAGCACTGTACTGCAGCACTGTACTGCAGTGTTTGCACTGTGAGGACTCTTCCTGTGACCAGCTGGACATCCTGCTGCATGATGAGACCGACTCATCCTCTGTGTCTGGCTCCGGTTCTGGATCTGGGTGTAGATCTTGGTCCTGCTCTGGTTCCGGGTCAAGCAGTGCCTCTGGTAAGAGGAATAGTCAGCACAAACACAGCAGTCATCCGTACCTCACCTTGCCCAACCAAACTGCAACACTGTGTCTCTCTCAAACTCTCAACCTCACATTACCTCACATTATCCCTCTGTCTCAAGGCTCATGCCTTTAAATATTCCTCTTGTCTTTAGGGAGCAATGACACCTGCAAGTACTTTGGCCGTGTGGACTCCCTGGAGAATGACCCGAAGGCCAAGGTCAAGGCTAAGGCCAGAGAGAGGGTGGAGGCTGAATCCGAGGCTGGAGCCAAGTCCATAGTCAAGGCCAGGGGAGGGGGATGGAGAACACTTAATCGAGTATGTCCACCAGGAACCACTTTGGCTGCTCATGGCCAACGCTGACGAGAACATCATGATGACCTATCAGATGCCCTAATAGTAAATGATTGACAGGACCACCCACCAATAGCAGAAGGGGGTCATTGTGGGGATAGTTTTCTTATGACTTGGTTTTTGATTGGTATTTTATTACTGTTCCTATTGAATCTTGCTTGAAAACAATGTCAATGGCTGAAATGAAGTGAATGTTTACTTGCTCTTTGCTTATAATTACCTTTGTTTTTGTAGGTAGCTTGTGACAACAATATTTCACCATGATGGTTCTATTCAAGCCATTCTAACAGAATGTTGCCCCAAACTATAGAGACAATGATTTCTACTGACCAACACTAGTACACCTTATCTTTAGAGTTTGCTGATAATAATAACAAGTAATGAAATAGGAATTATGATCATACTTAGTAATTGGCTATTAGCTAATTATGAAGGCCATGATGATAACACTATGAAGAGTAGATGAGAAGCACTGTTGTTAATAATTTATAATAGAGCTCTCTCTCTCTGTGTCCTGCAGGGACATCCAGAAGGTGTTGAGGGAGGACCAGAAGAGGCTGACACTGATGCAGAAGAATCAGCCGCATTTCTCCTCCATCCAGCGGAGGGAGCTAGTGAAGGAACAGCCCTGGGTGAGGAGGGGGGCGTCTGCCCAAGGCCATCAACGTCAAGGTACGTCAAATGTCAGGCTTCACACACACACACACAAACACACATGCACATGTATACACACACAGAGATGAGTCTGTCTTCATGTGGGTCAATAGTGTACTAACCTAGACATATGGGCTAATTACAGATGGGCTGTGTACAGCTGCAGCGATCGGTAAGCTGCTCTGACAGCTGACGCTTGAGGTTAGTGAGGGAGATAGAAGTCTCCAACTTCAGTGATTTTTGCAATTAGTGCTGCAGGATGCAAATTTCTGTTTGAAAAAGCTAGCCTTTGCTTTCCTAATTGACTGTGTATATTGGTTCCTGACTTCCCTGAAATGTTGCATATTGTGGGGACTATATGATGCTGGTGCAGTACAGGTGTTTTTGTGTTGGTCAAGGGCAGTCAAGTCTGGAGTGAACCAAGGTCTATATCTGTTCTTAGTTCTCCATTTTTTTTTAAAAGGGCATGCTTATTTAAGATGGTGAGGAAAGCACTTTTGAAGAACAACCAAGAATCAACTACTGACGGGATGAGGTCAATATCCTTCCAGGATACCCTGGTCTGGTCGATTAGAAAGGCCTGCTCGCTAAAGTGTTTTAGGGAGCGTTTGACAGTGATGAGGGGTGGTCGTTTGACCGCGGACCCATAACAGACGCAGGCAATGAGGCAGTGATCGCTGAGATCCCGGTTGAAAACAGCAGAGATGTATTTAGAGGGCAAGTTGGTCGTGATGATATCTGAGGGAGCCCATGTTTACGGATTTGGGGTTGTACCTGGTAGGTTCCTTGGTAATTTGTGTGAGATTGAGGGCATCTAGTTTAGATTGTAGGACGGCCGGGGTGTTAAACTGAGTTGAGATCTTTCTGCTGTAAAGTTATGAATCTTGTTGCTCCGTGCATCTGTCCGTCATCACAGCAGTGAGCTGGTCCATTTTTAGCCCAGTGGGCCTGTCTAACCTGGGTGTTTTTCCTCAACATTTTCATTATCTGGCAAAAAATTGGGTCCTCAATAGAAAAAATGTGCCTGTGTGGGGGCCTCGCAGGAAAAATTTTGCCGCATGTTAGAAAAGGCCAGGGGCGATTTCTGGTCCCAGTCCGCCCCTGGCAGTCATACTTGAACAACAGTGACAATCAGACAGTATAAATATATACTTACTACAGATGTTTTATTTTTCTTTCAAACAAAGCCAAATCAATTAATTCATCCAGACTCTGCAGTCTCACACTCTCTTGCATATGTAAGGTACTGCAGGTTGATCCTCATAAGTAATCAAAGTTACACCATTCTCTTTTTCAGTTTGTGAACGTCCTGTGTAACAGGCTGTGAATGTAATAGTCTATTGTCTTCAGGTTTTACCTATAGGAGATTATGTGGACTTGGCTTAGACAATGGACAGTCACCTACATAGTTCTGTTGGTTTGAAGGAATTGATGCCATTTTAAACTAGTCATGTATTGTTTTTTCCAAGAGTAAGGCAGCTCAGTGGAGCAACAATATTTATAAAACTGAGTTCCTAAACCTCTGCATCTCTCTCGCTCTCTACCGGAGAGTGAGAGAGACCGGGCAGGCACCGTGTTATGCTGTGGAGCGCATGGTGTCTCCAGTGGGGGTGTTGCCCGTTGCGGTACATTCCAACTCCTCGGATCGGCCGGGCTAGAGTGGGCATCGAGCCAGGTACGGTTGGGCAGGCTCGGTGCTCAAGAGCTCTAGTGCGCCTGCACAGTCCGGTCTATCCAGTGCCACCTACACGCACCAACCCTCCGGTGGCAGCCCCCCGCACCAGGCTTTCTATGCGTGTCCAGTGCCCAGTACTCCCTGTTCCTCCTCCCCGCACTCGCCCTGAAGTGCGTGTCCTCAGCCCAGTAACACCAGCGCCGGCACCACGCACCAGGCCTACAGTGCGCCTCGTCTGTCCAGAGCCGCCAGAGTCTCCCGTCTGTCCAGAGCCGCCAGAGTCTCCCGTCTGTCCAGAGCCGCCAGAGTCTCCCGTCTGTCCAGAGCCGCCAGAGTCTCTTGTCTGTCCAGAGCCGCCAGAGTCTCTTGTCTGTCCAGAGCCGCCAGAGTCTCCCGTCTGTCCAGAGCCGCCAGAGTCTCCCGTCTGTCCAGAGCCGCCAGAGTCTCCCGTCTGTCCAGAGCCGCCAGAACCGCCCGTCTGTCCAGAGCCGCCAGAGCCGCCCGTCTGCAGGGAGCCGCCAGAGCCGCCAGTCAGCCAGAATCCGCCAGAGCCGCCAGTCAGCCAGGATCCGCCAGAGCCGCCAGTCAGCCAGGATCCGCCAGAGCCGCCAGTCAGCCAGGATCCGCCAGAGCCGCCAGTCAGCCAGGATCCGCCAGAGCCGCCAGTCAGCCAAGATCCGCCAGAGCCGCCATTCAGCCAGGATCTGCCAGAGCCGTCAACCTGCCTGAGCTACCTCTTAGTCCTGAGCTACCCCTCGGTCCTGAGCTTCCTCAGTAATGAGGCACCCCTCAGTCCAGGTGGGCCCTTTGTTAGGGTTACTAGGCCAAGGTCAGCGGTGAGGGTCGCCACTCAAAGGACGCTAAAAAAGCGGACTAAGACTATGGTGGAGTGGGGTCCACGTCCCGCGCCAGAGCCGCCACCGTGGACAGACGCCCACCCAAACCCTCCCCTATGGGTTTAGGTGTGCGGCCGGGAGTCCGCACCTCTGGGGGGGGGGGGGGGGGGGGTACTGTCACGCCCTGGCCTTAGTTGTCTTTGTTTTCTTTATTATTTTGGTTAGGCCAGGGTGTGATATGGGTGAGTTATGTGTTTTGCCTTGTCTAGGGTTTTTTTTGTAGATTTATGGGGTTGTGTTCAGTTTAGGTGTCTAGGTAAGTCTATGGTTGCCTAGATTGGTTCTTAATCAGAGGCAGGTGTTTATTGTTGTCTCTGATTGGGAACCATATTTAGGCGGCCATATTCTTTGGGTATTTTGTGGGTGATTGTTTCCTGTCTTTGTGTTTACTGCACCAGATAGGGCTGTTTCGGTTTTCACGTTTATTGTTTTGTAGTTTGTTCATGTTTGAGTTTTCTTATTAAAGTACCTTTTCCTCCGTGCTATTAATGGGAGGTGTGACGCCAGCGCTGAATAAACAGGATATTGGGAACCAAACCAGCTCTATATACAGTGAACAGGGATCCATGTCAATGCTGCTGAACATAAACCATATAGCAACATGGGTTATGAATGCATAGGAAACTGCCTGGAACAATAGCATTATCAAATCACATTTTATTTGTCACGTGCTGAATACAACAGGTACTTTACCATGATATGCTTACTCATGAGCTCTTTCCCAACCATATAGAGTTGAAAAGTAATAAAAGAACTACAACAAAAGGAAATGGTAACACAATAACAAGGTTATATACAAGGAGTACCGGTACAGAGTCAATGTGCAAGGGTACAGGGTAGTTGAGGTAATATGTACATGAAGGTAGGGGTAAAAGTGACTAGGCAATCGGCATCAGCGTCTATTGTATGTGTGTGTTGTAGTCTCAGTGTAGCATGTGTGAGTGTGTGGGTAGAGTCCAGTGAGTGTGCACAGAACCAGGGCAAGGAATGTCTGTGCAAAAAACAAATTCATATGTCACTGTATATTTGTCTCATGGTATATATCAGTGTATATTTGTCTCATGGTATATATCAGTGTATATTTGTCTCATGGTATATATCAGTGTATATTTGTCTCATGGTATATGTCACTGTATATTTGTCTCATGGTATATGTCACTGTATATTTGTCTCATGGTATATATCAGTGTATATTTGTCTCATGGTATATGTCAGTGTATATTTGTCTCATGGTATATGTCAGTGTATATTTGTCTCATGGTATATGTCAGTGTATATTTGTCTCATGCTATATATATCAGTGTATATTTGTCTCATGGTATATATCAGTGTATATTTGTCTCATGGTATATGTCAGTATATATTTGTCTCATTGCCATTTTGAGAACCTGATATTTTGGCACAGTTCATTGCGTTTTTGTAGGTGCATTAAAATGTTAATGTTTCCTTTCCCCCCCAATGTTGATCTGGACAAGTAAGGGTTTGTTTTGTTGGGATGGTGGTCCATGGGGTTTTCACCCTACATTTTACTTGAAATGTCAGCTAGAACCTGATGAAGACGATGAAAACCCAGATGGTTAGATTGTGACTATTGTTCAAAAGCAACAGGCAATTTCTAATATAGGCCTATTGGGATATTGGCTTCCCTGACTCAAATCAGTATAGTCTCTGGGAGGGTTATCTTTGTATGAGTGTTGTGCGTGAAAGCATCAAACACAGCGGGGAAAGCTCAAGAAACTGTCAGAGCGGTGAAGGGCTAGGCTGAAGCTTTCTGTTGTTATTTCAGTGTCCCGCCCTGGCCATAGAGAGGCTTGTATTCTCTATTTTGGTTAGGCTAGGGTGTGACTAGGATGGGCATTCTAGTTTCTTTATTTCTATCTTTTCTTTTTATTTGTTTTTGGCCGAGTGTGGTTCCCAATCAGAGGCAGCTGTCTATCTTTGGGAATCATACTTAGGCAGCCTTTTCCCACCTGTGTTTTGTGGGTAGTTGTTTTCTGTATAGTTTATTTGCCTTACAGAACTGTTCGTTTTTTCACTTTGTTATTTTTGTTTGAGTGTTTGAGTAATAAAGAATTATGAACACTTACCATGCTGCGTTTTGGTCCATGCCATCCATAACAATCTGTGATTATTCTTTAGAGTCAAAGACAGTTTTCGGAGAGACTCATCCAAGGATGAAATGGGAGTCCCAGGGGATCCGTTTCAGAACCATATGCTCCCATCCACGTTTGAAAGCCTCATGCCAACTGGCACCGGTCACTAACCTTTAACCCCGGAATTGAAATTCACCATCACGAATCCGCAGCTGATGCGTTAGGATGCTGTGCAATTGTTAATTTGCCTTTATCATTCACGGGAAGCTAAAACGAATTTTGTAATATCACCAACATGTCACCTTAGATTAATGGTGATTATGCGCCTTTATGATAAAGATGGGAAACAGACCCGGAGTCCCTGTAATGATGCAACAGACTGCTTTATGCACATTTTGAACTATGGGTTTACCAAGCAGCAACAGGCTTTGAAAAACTAATGGGGAAAATGGCTCATGATATAGACGTCATCATGGCAAAAATCTATGAATTGGTATTTTAAAAACGATATAGTCGTTTTGTATTAGCCTAAATGATAAATATGTGTTTTCCTACTCTTGAACCTTTAGGTCTACATTTCTCTCACTCCGAAATGTCCTTTGACAGGTGCAAAGACGAATCAAAGCTATAGGCTACAGCTGTGTCTGTGTCAGTATCTCTCAACTCGCTGGCTTTGTCGCCATTCTGTCAAATGGTAGCCTGCCGATCCAAAGCTTTGATCATCGCGTCCTCTGCATACATGCCCGTTGTTCCACCTCGCCAAATGTGTGGCCCAGGTTTGACCAGCGACAAACCCCCTGTGACTGCTCAACGCTCGTCCGACTCGTTAGCCATTCATTCCTTCATCAAAAGATGACAACAGTCTGTGAATCTATTTGACATTTGACAAGAAATTAACATCCGTAATGAAAGTATTTTTCAAGAAACTTGTATTATATTTTTTTTATAAGAAATGCCAAAAGTGCCTGTAGTTGCAAAATCATCCAGCTATTTCAGTGTTTTTTTCCAGTGGACTTTATCATCTTTATCATTGGCACCCATTAGGGCACAGTCGGTCTACTGTAATTGTGATTGAAACATGTCTGTCTAAGCAAATCAATGAGCAAAGGAGGTTGAACGTGCTCATACTCCACCGTGAGAGCCTATAGGACCTGTCATGTTCTTATCAGTAGTCTATATGCAGCGAAGCCGAGTGCGTTTTCATGGTCAAAAGGCCAAGTAGGCTAATTGCTTTGGATAGCTGTGCGTAATTATGCTTTAGCGCTAATATTCAATTCACAAATGTGTCTTTCAATATTGACTTCTACATGATTTGTGGACTCTGTTTCCAGGTGCTTTAAAAATACTAAATGATGAAATGCCTCAAGAAATGGATTTTGATTATGGGAGCATGGCGCTGGCCTTTCATAGGCCTATCGTTTTGTTTCAATGCCTTTTTGGCAATTGGTTAATTACCTGGCCAGTAAGATGCCTGAAGTGTTAGTTTGTTTCAGGCTGCAGTTACTCTTAATTGCTTTGTTTGTCAATTGCCTTGCGATATTAGGTACTCTGCCAATCATTTAAAATGTTATGCAAACAGACATGTCATTCAGCTTGAAATGCCTTTTAATTGGTTTACTTTTTAAGCATTCTGTAAGATTGTTTACACCATCTAATTTTACACATGAAGACTCATTTTCATTAAATTATTTTATTAATCACATTGACATTTTAAGGACAAAACATTCTACACATTGTTACAGCGTCAAGTGGTTGGGGAAATATACGTGTTTCTTTTAAAGGTTACAGGGCGAGTAAACAAGGGCCTTTTTTCTGTACGAATCTTAACTGGGAACATTTTTATAGCCTATGCAAGGCATCACAATAGATGTTTCTTATGCAAATCCTCTTTACATATTAAGATATTTACAAAAACAAACGAGCAGTTCCCAATTGCGCAAAAGTAGGACGTGAATTTCCAGCGACAAGCGCTTTCCAGGTATGTAACAGATGTCACAACCTGGGGCCAGGTAGACGCCAAACGTTTCCATTAAATCCCAAAGGCGGACAGTTGACCAGAACGGGCCACTACCACGGCCTCCACATGGACTTGTAGTAGCTGATAGTGGGCATGTTCTGGGCCTGTTGGTTCCCCAGTGCGTCGGTAGCGCCCTGGTTATGCTCGCTGTCTGTCTCGCACAGGTCCTCACTGGAGGTGGTGGAGGCGACGGGGGCGAGGGCCGAGGAAGAGCCGCTGGATATACTCCTGCATCCGGGTGAGGCTAGTGCCGCGCACACTGCCTCGCCGGCTTGCCAAGTGCTGCCGTTGTTGCTGGAAGTGTCCGATATTATATCCATAACCATGTCCTGGGAGTGATCCTCGTTCAAGGGCATACACTCCAGCAGGTGGTTCAGTAGCTCGGCTGCCACCGTCGCGTCTATCCCGGGACAGTTGGACACAAACATATGGACCTCATGCATGCACTGGATGTAGCCTGCTGCAAACCTCTCGCTGGCCTCCCGGTTCATGATGTCAGTCTCTGAGGAAGAAAGGAAATTAGGCCTACTTAGATTCAATTGTACTCCCACTGTGGGCGTTATGATAAGCAGCACCTGATCTATGCCTAAATGCAATTGAATGAGTGGATGGAAGGGTATGGATAGTGTATGCCATTGCTCACAGATTACCTTGGGGACGATCCTTGAGAATATGCTCCACTTTTTTCACCGTCATCTCCAGTACCTCTGCGTTCTCCACCTTTGACTGAAACCGAGGGGAGACAAAGTGAAAAATATTAGATTACATTCGCTTCTATTGTATGACAGGTGCGCCAGGTGAGTCTACAGCAGGGGAGGTGCGACAAACTCACGTCGGTGTCAGCGAGCAAGGTCCGGAGCTCCTGCAAACTCTCATTGATACGAGCACGCCTCTTCTTCTCCACCAAAGGTTTTCTTGCCTGTAACAATGACACTTGGGCTGTTAGTGCGTTGTAACAACGTAATAACTGCATTACTAGGGTGGGCTACTTTATAGAATGGGATCAGCGACGCTACAACCACAGATGTCCGGTACCTTTCTATCCCCTTTATTAATCCCGTAGTAGTCATCCTCATCCATGCCAAATCCGTTCTTGATGTGCAGAGCCGAGGGGGCCATGTTGGTTTTGAGCCCGAGCAGTGCAGTCAGTCTGAGATCCCAGTTTGTATTCCACTGCTATTTTCCCGATCCGTGAAAGAGAGCAGCTGGCAAACGGACCCGGTCAGAGAAAATCTAAACACGACAGGCGAGACGCCCTGTGATTATTATACAATCGTCGATAAACGTACTGCTGGCGCTAAAGAGCTGGTGTAGCTATTTATAAGGACTAATTTGCATATGAATGTGTGGTTTGTCTGCACTAGCCAGCGGACAACATTGTACACACCGTGAGAGCCAATCAGAGCCCTTTCCTTTGTCTTCGGCCAGCCCTTGCTGCGCGGTGAGGATCAGTAGTGGTCACAATAAATTCATATATTGGGTTGCGTATTCGGCGTCAGTGTTTTTTGTTGTTGTTCAACCGAAAGCTATTCATTTAGGCTAAAGTTTAATAATGACAATTTGGGGGAAAAAATACAAAAGTAGCTTAACATTGCATGTTATTAACACGTATTTTGTACCATCTGTTTGTGTCCTTAAATGTACAGTATAGGCTATATTCTGTGAAAAGGAATAGGATGGGACAGAGGCTGCTATCACAAATTGTATATCCATTTGTAACGGCCTCTGTTGGTGGAAGAAGGTGAGGACCAAGTTGCAGCGTGGTATATGTCCATATTTATTCAAATGAACACGGAAATAACGAAGAGAAACGACCGAAAACAGTTCTGGCTGGTGCAGACACAAAACAATCACCCACGAAACACAATAGAAAACAGGCTCCCTAAATATGGTTCTCAATCAGGGACAATGATTGACAGCTGCCTCTGATTGAGAAACATACCAGGCCAAACACAGAAATAGCAAATCATAGAAAAACTAACATAGACAACCCACCCAACTCACGCCCTGACCATACTAAAACAAAGACATAACAAAATAACTAAGGTCAGAATGTGACACCATTCATTATTCATTGGGTTATCAAAGCTCCAATGTGTCCAATGTATTTCACCAGGTAGGCCAATAGAACTATTTATGGCAGAACACGGATAGATATTATGCAAATACCATCGGTAGGAAAAAAACATTTTAGAGAGACATTTCTTTGGACGTGGAGTATTTGTAATATATTTGTTTATTTCAAATCCTGACTG